>NW_027189147.1:1291455-1435001 GCF_040958095.1 Procambarus clarkii | reverse complement strand
TGATTTCTATCATTTGTATTGGAAACAACATCTTTATATGTCTTTTCTAGGATCTCAATAATACGAAACCTCGCTAGATGATTTGAAGTTAAAATCCTCAAATTTGGTAATATAGCGATTTTTTTCACGTTTTTCATGTATTGTGATTGTACGTAAATATATTCGTTTATACCAATATTACGATAATTCTTCATTTTTATCACGATATATGATTTGGCTTTCAAATCTCAGAATTTCGCAAATTTTGCATTTTAAGCAAGTTTTCTTCATTTTGTTTTGTACTAAAAATCATCGAATTTGGCAATATTTTGACGTTAAATATCCCCTTTTCCTTTTAGTGATTTTAGCAAAATATCATCGAATTAGGCCGAATATTTTGCCATTTTTCCACGTTTTGTGAATTTTCAGTTTATTGCTATTAATTCATTAAATATACGATAAAAATTATGCAAACACATAATTCATTAGAAATTAACCTTAAATATTTCATTTTCAATCAACTATTTGTTTCTCGGTAAAATACTGAGTGATATTGAAAAGGGGAGAAGTTCTGTTTTTATTGCGTATATCGACGTTTCAGCTGGATTATAGCGGTTTTACGTGTACATCTTCCATTGGTAATATAAACGGAAAATCAGGAACATTCTAGTTAATTCTAATGAAAACACATTGATTTTTATCATTTGTATTGGAAACAACATTTTTATATGTCTTTTCTAAAATCGAAATAATTCAAAACCTCGCTTTATGATTTGAAGTATGATTTGCTCAAATTTGGAAAAATAGCGATTTTTCACGTTTTTCATGTAGTGTGACATTACGTAAATATATTCGTTTTTACCAATATTTCGATACTGCTTCATGTTTTCTCACGATATGTGATTTGGCCTTCAAATCTCAGAATTTCGCAAATTTTGCATTTTTAAGCCAGTTTTCTATCAAAAAATCATCGAATTTAGCAATATTTTGACGTTTGTCATCCCCCTTTTCCTTTATGTGATTTAATCAAAATATCATCGAATTAGGCAATATTTTGCCGTTTTCCATGTTTTTGTGAATTTTCAGTTTATTTTTGATAATTCATTATATATACGATAAAAATGATGCAATTACATAATTGATTAGAAAATAACCTTAAATACTTAATTTTCAATCAACTATTTGTTTCTCGTTAAAACACTGAGTAAGATGATGAAAAGGGGAGAAGTTCTGTTTTTATTGCATATATCGACGTTTCAGCCGGATTAGAGCGGTTTTACGTGTACATCTTCCATTGGTAATATAAACGGAAAATCAGGAACATTTTAGTTAACTCTAATGAAAACACATTGATTTTTATCATTTGTATTGGAAACAACATCTTTATATGCCTTTTCTAGGATCTAAATAATACGAAACCTCGCTAGATGATTTGAAGTTAAAATCCTCAAATTTGGTAATATATCGATTTTTTTCACGTTTTTCATGTATTGTGATTGTACGTAAATATATTCGTTTATACCAATATTACGATAATTCTTCATGTTTTCTCACGATATGTGATTTGGCTTTCAAATCTCAGAATTTCGCAAATTTTGCATTTTAAGCAAGTTTTCTTGCATTTTGTTTTGTACTAAAAATCATCGAATTTAGCAATATTTTGACGTTCTCCATTTTCCTTGAAGTGATTTTAGCAAAATATCAACGAATTAGGCCGAATATTTTGCCGTTTTTCCACGTTTTTGTTAATTTTCAGTTTATTGGTATTAATTCATTAAATATACGATAAAAATTATGCAAACACATAATTGATTAGAAATTAACCTTAAATACTTCATTTTCAATCAACTATTTGTTTCTCGTTAAAATACTGAGTAAGATGATAAAAAGGGGAGAAGTTCTGTTTTTATTCATATATCGACGTTTCAGCCGGATTAGAGCGGTTTTACGTGTACATCTTCCATTGGTAATATAAACGGAAAATCAGGAACATTTTAGTTAATTCTAATGAAAACACATTGATTTTTATCATTTGTATTGGAAACAACATCTTTATATGTCTTTTCTAGAATCGAAATAATAAAAAACCTCCTTTATGATTTGAAGTATGATTTCCTCAAACTTGGAAAAATAGGGGTTTTTCACGTTTTTCATGTAGTGTGACATTACGTAAATATATTGTTTTTACCAATATTTCGATACTGCTTCATGTTTTCTCACGATATGTGATTTGGCTTCAAATCTCAGAATTTCGCAAATTTTGCATTTTTTAGCAAGTTTCAATCAAAAAATCATCGAATTTAGCAATATTTGACGTTTTCCCTTTTCCTTTATGTGATTTAATCAAAATATCATCGAATTTGGCAATATTTTGCCGTTTTCCACGTTTTTGTGAATTTTCAGTTCATTTTTAATAATTCATTATATATACGAAAAAATGATGCAAACACATAATTGATTAGAAAATAACCTTAAATACTTCATTTTCAATCAACTATTTGTTTCTCGGTAAAATACTGAGTAAGATGATGAAAAGGGGAGAAGTTCAGTTTTTATTGCATATATCGACGTTTCAGCCGGATTAGAGCGGTTTTACGTGTACATCTTCCATTGGTAATATAAACGGAAAATCAGGAACATTTTAGTTAATTCTAATGAAAACACATTGATTTCTATCATTTGTATTGAAACAACATCTTTATATGTCTTTTCTAGGATATAAATACTACGAAACCTCGCTAGATGATTTGAAGTTAAAATCCTCAAATTTGGTAATATAGCGATTTTTTCACGTTTTTCATGTATTGTGATTGTACGTAAATATATTCGTTTATACCAATATTTCGATAATTCTTCATGTTTTCTCACGATATGTGATTTGGCTTTCAAATCTCTGAATTTCGCAAATTTTGCATTTTAAGCAAGATTTCTTGCATTTTGTTTTGTACTAAAAATCATCGAATTTAGCAATATTTTCACGTTTAGTATCCCCTTTTCCTTTAAGTGATTTTAGCAAAATATCATCGAATTAGGACGAATATTTTGCCGTTTTTCCAAGTTTTTGTGAATTTTCAGTTTATTGGTGAATTCATTAAATATACGACGAAAATTATGCAAACACATAATTGATTTGAAATTAACCTTAAATACTTCATTTTCAATCAACTATTTGTTTCTCGGTAAAATACTGAGTAAGATATTGAAAAGGGAGAAGTTCTGTTTATATTGCATATATCGACGTTACAGCTGGATTAGAGCGGTTTTACGTGTACATCTTCCATTGGTAATATAAACGGAAAATCAGGAACATTTTAGTTAATTCTAATGAAAACACATTGATTTTTATCATTTGTATTGGAAACAACATCTTTATATGTCTTTTCTAGAATCGAAATAATACAAAACCTCGCTTTATGATTTGAAGTATGATTTCCTCTCATTTGGAAAAATAGCGATTTTTCACGTTTTTCATGTAGTGCGACATTACGTGAATATATTCGTTTTTACCAATATTTCGATACTGCTTCATGTTTTCTCACGATGTGATTTGGCCTTTAAATCTCAGAATTTCGCAAATTTTGCATTTTAAGCAAGTTTTCAATAAAAAAATCATCGAATTTAGCAATATTTTGACGTTTGTCATACCCCCTTTTCCTTTATGTGATTTAATCAAAATATCATCCAATTAGGCAATATTTTGCCGTTTTCCACGTTTTGTGAATTTTCATTTTTTTTTGATTTAATCAAAATATCATCGAATTAGGCCGAATATTTTGCCGTTTTTCCAAGTTTTTGTGAATTTTCAGTTTATTGGTATTAATTCATTAAATATGCGATAAAAATTATGCAAACACATACTTGATTAGAAATTAACCTTAAATACTTCATTTTCAATCAACTATTTGTTTCTCGGTAAAATACTGAGTAAGATATTGAAAAGGGGAGAAGTTCTGTTTTTATTGCATATATCTACGTTTCAGCTGGATTAGAGCGGTTTTACGTGTACATCTTCCATTTTAATATAAACGGAAAATAAGGAACATTTTAGTTAATTCTAATGAAAACACATTGATTTTTATCATTTGTATTGGTAACAAGATCTTTATATGTGTTTTCTAGGATCTAAATAATACGAAACCTCGCTCTATGATTTGAAGTTAAAATCTCAAATTTGGTAATATAGCGATTTTTTTCACGTTTTTCATGTATTGTGATTGTACGTAAATATATTCGTTTATACCAATATTTCGATAATTCTTCATGTTTTCTCACGATATGTGATTTGGCTTTCAAATCTCTGAATTTCAAATTTTGCATTTTAAGCAAGATTTCTTGCATTTTGTTTTGTACTAAAAATCATCGAATTTAGCAATATTTTCACGTTTAGTATCCCCTTTTCCTTTAAGTGATTTTAGCAAAATATCATCGAATTAGGCAAATATTTTGCCGTTTTTCCACGTTTTTGTGAATTTTCAATTTATTGGCATTAATTCATTAAATATACGATAAAAATTATGCAAACAATAATTGATTAGAAATTAACCTTAAATACTTCATTTTCAATCAACTATTTGTTTCTCGGTAAAATACTGAGTAAGATATTGAAAAGGGGAGTTCTGTTTTTATTGCATATATCGACGTTTCAGCCGGATTAGAGCGGTTTTACGTGTACATCTTCCATTGGTAATATAAACGGAAAATCAGGAACATTTTAGTTAATTCTAATGAAAACACATTGATTTTTATCATTTTATTGGAAACAACATCTTTATATGTCTTTTCTAGGATCTAAAGACGAAACCTCGCTCGATGATTTGAAGTTAAAATCCTCAAATTTGGTAATATAGCGATTTTTTTCACGTTTTTCATGTATTGTGATTGTACGTAAATATATTCGTTTATAGCAATATTACGATAATTCTTCATGTTTTCTCACGATATGTGATTTGGCTTTCAAATCTCAGAATTTTGCAAATTTTGCATTTTAGCAAGTTTTCTTGCATTTTGTTGAGTACTAAAAATCATCGAATTTAGCAATATTTTGACGTTAAATATCCCCTTTTCCTTTAAGTGATTTTAGCCAAATATCATCGAATTAGGCCGAATATTTTGCCGTTTTTCCACGTTTTTGGGAATTTTCAGTTTATTGGTATTAATTCATTAAATATACGATAAAAATTATGCAAACACATAATTGATTAGAAAATAACCTTAAATACTTCATTTTCAATGAACTATTTGTATCTCGTAAAATACTGAGTAAGATATTGAAAAGGGGAGAAGTTCTGTTTTTATTGCATATATCGACGTTTCAACTGGATTAGAGCAGTTTTACGTGTACATCTTCCATTGGTAATATAAACGGAAATCAGGAAATTTTAGTTAATTCTAATGAAAACACATTGCATTTTATCATTTGTATTGGAAACAACATCTTTATATGTTTCTAGGATCTAAATAATACGAAACCTCGCTCTATGATTTGAAGTTAAAATCCTCAAATTTGGAAATATAGCGATTTTTTCACGTTTTTCATGTATTGTGATTGTACGTAAATATATTCGTTTATACCAATATTTCGATAATGCTTCATGTTTTCTCACGATATGTGATTTGGTTTTCAAATCTTAGAATTTCGCAAATTTTGCATTTTAAGCAAGTTTTCTTGCATTTTGTTTTGTACTAAAAATCATCGAAATTAGCAATATTTTCACGTTTAATATCCTCTTTCCTTTAAGTGATTTTAGCAAAATATCATCGAATTAAGCCGAATATTTTGTCGTTTTTCCACGTTTTTGTGAATTTTCAGTTTATTGGTATTAATTCATTAAATATACGATAAAAATTAGCAAACACATAATTGATTAGAAATTAACCTTAAGTACTTCATTTTCAATCAACTATTTGTTTCTCGTTAAAATACTGAGTAAGATGATTAAAAGGGGAGAAGTTCTGTTTTTATTCCATATATCAACGTTTCAGCCGGATTAGAGCGGTTTTACGTGTACATCTTCCATTGGTAATATAAACGGAAAATCAGGAACATTTTAGTTAATTCTAATGAAAACACATTGATTTTTTTCATTTGTATTGGAAACAACATCTTTATATGTCTTTTCTAGGATCAAAAAAAATACGAAACCTCGCTCTATGATTTGAAGAAAAATCTTCAAATTTTCTTAATATAGAGACTCTTTTCACGTTTTTCATGCAGTGTCACTTTACGTAAATGTATTCGTTTTTACCAATATTTCGATACTACTTCATGTTTTCTCACGATATGTGATTTGGCCTTCAAATCTCAGAATTTCGCAAATTCATTTTTAAGCAAGTTTTCTTGCATTTTGTTTTGTACTAAAAATCATCGAATTTATCAATATTTTGACGTTTGTCATTATATTTTCCTTTATGTGATTTTAACAAAATATCATCGAATTAGGCAATATTTTGCCGTTTTCCTCTTTCTTTTGAATTTTCAGTTTATTGATATTAATTCATTATATATAAGATAAAAATGATGCAAACACATAATTGACTAGAAAAAACATTAAATACTTCATTTTCAACCAACTATTTGTTTCTCGTTATAATACTGAGTAAGATATTGAAAAGGGGAGAAGTTATGTTTTTATTGCATATATCGACGTTTCAGCTGGATTAGAGCGGTTTTACGTGTACATCTTCCATCAGTAATATAAACGGAAAATCAGGAACATTTTAGTTAATTCTAATGAAAACACATTGATTTTTATCATTTGTATTGATAACAACATCATTATATGTCTTTTCTAGGATCTAAATAATACGAAACCTCGCTTTATGATTTGAAGTTAAAATCCTCAAATTTGGTAATATAGCGATTTTTTCACGTTTTTCACGTATTGTGATTGTTCGTAAATATATTCGTTTATACCAATATTTCGATAATTCTTCATGTTTTCTCACGATATGTGATTTGGCTTTCAAATCTCAGAATTTGCAAATTTTACATTTTAAGCAAGTTTTCTTGCATTTTGTTTTGTACTAAAAATCATCGAATTTAGCAATATTTTGACGTTAATATCCCTTTTCCTTTAAGTGATTTTAGCAAAATATCATCGAATTAGGCCGAATATTTTGCCGTTTTTCCACGTTTTTGTGAATTTTCAGTTTATTGGTATTAATTCATTAAATATACGATAAAAATTATGCAAACACATAATTGATTAGAAAATAACCTTAAATACTTCATTTTCAATGAACTATTTGTTTCTCAGTAAAATACTGAGTAAGATATTGAAAAGGGGAGAAGTTCTGTTTTATTGCATATATCGACGTTTCAGCTGGATTAGAGCGGTTTTACGTGTACATTTCCATTGGTAATATAAACGGAAAATCAGGAACATTTTAGTTAATTCTTATGAAAACACATTGATTTTTATCATTTGTATTGAAAACAACATCATTATATGTCTTTTCTAGGATCTAAATAATACGAAACCTTGCTTTATGATTTGAAGTTAAAATCCTCAAATTTGGTAATATAGCGATTTTTTTCACGTTTTTCATGTATTGTGATTGTTCGTAAATATATTCGTTTATACCAATATTACGATAACTCTTCATGTTTTCTCACGATATGTGATTTGGCTTTCAAATCTCAGAATTTTGCAAATTTTACATTTTAAGCAAGTTTTCTTGCATTTTGTTTTGTACTAAAAATCATGGAATTTAGCAATATTTTGACGTTAAATATCCCCTTTTCCTTTAAGTGATTTTAGCAAAATATCATCGAATTAGGCCGAATATTTTGCCGTTTTTCCACGTTTTTGTGAATTTTCAGTTTATTGGTATTAATTCATTAAATATACGATAAAAATTATGCAAACACATAATTGATTAGAAATTAACCTTAAATACTTCATTTTCAATGAACTATTTGTTTCTCGGTCAAATACTGAGTAAGATATTGAAAAGGGGAGAAGTTCTGTTTTTATTGCATATATCGACGTTTCAGCTGGATTAGAGCGGTTTAACGTGTACATCTTCCATTGGTAATATAAACGGAAAATCGGAACATTTTAGTTAATTCTAATGAAAACACATTGATTTTTATCATTTGTATTGGAAACAACATTTTTATGTCTTTTCTAGGATCTAAAAAAATACGAAACCTCGCTCTATGATTTGAAGTAAAAATCTTCAAATTTGGTAATATAGAGACTTTTTTCACGTTTTTCATGTAGTGTCACTTTACGTAAATGTATTCGTTTTTACCAATATTTCGATACTACTTCATGTTTTCTCACGATATGTGATTTGGCCTTCAAATCTCAGAATTTCGCAAAATATTCATTCTTAAGCAAGTTTTCTTGCATTTTGTTTTGTACTAAAAATCATCGAATTTAGCAATATTTTGACGTTTGTCATCATCTTTTCCTTTATGTGATTTAAACAAAATATCATCGAATTAGGCAATATTTTGCCGTTTTCCACGTTCTTGTGAATTTACAGTTTATTGGTATTAATTCATTATATACGATAAAAATGATGCAAACACATAATTGACTAGAAAAAACATTAAATACTTCATTTTCAACCAACTATTTGTTTCTCGTTAAAATACTGAGTAAGATATTGAAAAGGGGAGAAGTTATGTTTTTATTGCATATATCGACGTTTCAGCCGGATTAGAGCGGTTTTACGTGTACATCTTCCATCGGTAATATCAACGGAATATCAGGAACATTTTAGAGTATTTTAATGAAAACACATTGATTTTTATCATTTGTATTGGAAACAACATCTTTATATGTCTTTTCTAGGATCTAAATAAGACGAAACCTCGCGCGATGATTTGATGTTAAAATCCTCAAATTTGGTAATATAGCGAATTTTTTTCACGTTTTTCATGTATTGTGATTGTACGTAAATATATTCGTTTATACCAATATTACGATAACTCTTCATGTTTTCTCACGATATGTGATTTGGCTTTCAAATCTCAGAATTTCGCAAATTTTGCATTTCAAGCAAGTTTTCTTGCATTTTGTTTTGTACTAAAAATCATCGAAATTAGCAATATTTTCACGTTTAATATCCTCTTTTCCTTTAAGTGATTTTAGCAAAATATCATCGAATTAGGCCGAATATTTTGTCGTTTTTCCACGTTTTTGTGAATTTTCAGTTTATTGGTATTAATTCATTAAATATACGATAAAAATTATGCAAACACATAATTGATTAGAAAATAACCTTAAATACTTCATTTTCAATGAACTATTTGTTTCTCGGTCAAATACTGAGTAAGATATTGAAAAGGGGAGAAGTTCTGTTTTTATTGCATATATCGACGTTTCAGCTGGATTAGAGCGGTTTAACGTGTACATCTTCCATTGGTAATATAAACGGAAAATCGGAACATTTTAGTTAATTCTAATGAAAACACATTGATTTTTATCATTTGTATTGAAAACAACATTATATGTCTTTTCTAGGATCTAAATAATACGAAACCTTGCTTTATGATTTGAAGTTAAAATCCCCAAATTTGGTAATATAGCGATTTTTTTCACGTTTTTCATGTATTGTGATTGTTCGTAAATATATTCGTTTATACCAATATTACGATAACTCTTCATGTTTTCTCACGATATGTGATTTGGCTTTCAAATCTCAGAATTTTGCAAATTTTACATTTTAAGCAAGTTTTCTTGCATTTTGTTTTGTACTAAAAATCATGGAATTTAGCAATATTTTGACGTTAAATATCCCCTTTTCCTTTAAGTGATTTTAGCAAAATATCATCGAATTAGGCCGAATATTTTGCCGTTTTTCCACGTTTTTGTGAATTTTCAGTTTATTGGTATTAATTCATTAAATATACGATAAAAATTATGCAAACACATAATTGATTAGAAATTAACCTTAAGTACTTCATTTTCAATCAACTATTTGTTTCTCGTTAAAATACTGAGTAAGATGATTAAAAGGGGAGAAGTTCTGTTTTTATTGCATATATCAACGTTTCAGCGGATTAGAGCGGTTTTACGTGTACATCTTCCATTGGTAATATAAACGGAAAATCAGGAACATTTTAGTTAATTCTAATGAAAACACATTGATTTTTTCATTTGTATTGGAAACAACATCTTTATATGTCTTTTCTAGGATCAAAAAAATACGAAACCTCGCTCTATGATTTGAAGTAAAAATCTTCAAATTTCTTAATATAGAGACTTTTTCACGTTTTTCATGTAGTGTCACTTTACGTAAATGTATTCGTTTTTACCAATATTTCGATACTACTTCATGTTTTCTCACGATATGTGATTTGGCCTTCAAATCTCAGAATTTCGCAAATTATTCATTTTAAGCAAGTTTTCTTGCATTTTGTTTTGTACTAAAAATCATCGAATTTATCAATATTTTGACGTTTGTCATTATTTTCCTTTATGTGATTTTAACAAAATATCATCGAATTAGGCAATATTTTGCCGTTTTCCACTTTCTTTTGAATTTTCAGTTTATTGATATTAATTCATTATATATAGATAAAAATGATGCAAACACATAATTGACTAGAAAAAACATTAAATACTTCATTTTCAACCAACTATTTGTTTCTCGTTAAATACTGAGTAAGATATTGAAAAGGGGAGAAGTTATGTTTTTATTGCATATATCGACGTTTCAGCTGGATTAGAGCGGTTTTACGTGTACATCTTCCATCAGTAATATAAACGGAAAATCAGGAACATTTTAGTTAATTCTAATGAAAACACATTGATTTTTATCATTTGTATTGAAACAACATCATTATATGTCTTTTCTAGGATCTAAATAATACGAAACCTCGCTTTATGATTTGAAGTTAAAATCCTCAAATTTGGTAATATAGCGATTTTTTCACGTTTTTCATGTATTGTGATTGTCGTAAATATATTCGTTTATACCAATATTTCGATAATTCTTCATGTTTTCTCACGATATGTGATTTGGCTTTCAAATCTCAGAATTTGCAAATTTTATTTTAAGCAAGTTTTCTTGCATTTTGTTTTGTACTAAAAATCATCGAATTTAGCAATATTTTGACGTTAAATATCCCCTTTTCCTTTAAGTGATTTTAGCAAAATATCATCGAATTAGGCCGAATATTTTGCCGTTTTTCCACGTTTTTGTGAATTTTCAGTTTATTGGTATTAATTCATTAAATATACGATAAAAATTATGCAAACACATAATTGATTAGAAAATAACCTTAAATACTTCATTTTCAATGAACTATTTGTTTCTCGTAAAATACTGAGTAAGATATTGAAAAGGGGAGAAGTTCTGTTTTTATTGCATATATCGACGTTTCAGCTGGATTAGAGCGGTTTTACGTGTACATTTCCATTGGTAATATAAACGGAAAATCAGGAACATTTTAGTTAATTCTATGAAAACACATTGATTTTTATCATTTGTATTGAAAACAACATCATTATATGTCTTTTCTAGGATCTAAATAATACGAAACCTTGCTTTATGATTTGAAGTTAAAATCCTCAAATTTGGTAATATAGCGATTTTTTTCACGTTTTTCATGTATTGTGATTGTTCGTAAATATATTCGTTTATACCAATATTACGATAACTCTTCATGTTTTCTCACGATATGTGATTTGGCTTTCAAATCTCAGAATTTTGCAAATTTTACATTTTAAGCAAGTTTTCTTGCATTTTGTTTTGTACTAAAAATCATGGAATTTAGCAATATTTTGACGTTAAATATCCCCTTTTCCTTTAAGTGATTTTAGCAAAATATCATCGAATTAGGCCGAATATTTTGCCGTTTTTCCACGTTTTTGTGAATTTTCAGTTTATTGGTATTAATTCATTAAATATACGATAAAAATTATGCAAACACATAATTGATTAGAAATTAACCTTAAATACTTCATTTTCAATGAACTATTTGTTTCTCGGTAAAATACTGAGTAAGATATTGAAAAGGGGAGAAGTTCTGTTTTTATTGCATATATCGACGTTTCAGCTGGATTAGAGCGGTTTTACGTGTACATCTTCCATTGGTAATATAAACGGAAAATCGGAACATTTTAGTTAATTCTAATGAAAACACATTGATTTTTATCATTTGTATTGGAAACAACATTTTTATGTCTTTTCTAGGATCTAAAAAAATACGAAACCTCGCTCTATGATTTGAAGTAAAAATCTTCAAATTTGGTAATATAGAGACTTTTTTCACGTTTTTCATGTAGTGTCACTTTACGTAAATGTATTCGTTTTTACCAATATTTCGATACTACTTCATGTTTTCTCACGATATGTGATTTGGCCTTCAAATCTCAGAATTTCGCAAATATTCATTTTAAGCAAGTTTTCTTGCATTTTGTTTTGTACTAAAAATCATCGAATTTAGCAATATTTTGACGTTTGTCATCATCTTTCCTTTATGTGATTTAAACAAAATATCATCGAATTAGGCAATATTTTGCGTTTTCCACGTTCTTGTGAATTTCAGTTTATTGGTATTAATTCATTATATATACGATAAAAATGATGCAAACACATAATTGACTAGAAAAAACATTAAATACTTCATTTTCAACCAACTATTTGTTTCTCGTTAAAATACTGAGTAAGATATTGAAAAGGGGAGAAGTTATGTTTTTATTGCATATATCGACGTTTCAGCCGGATTAGAGCGGTTTTACGTGTACATCTTCCATCGGTAATATCAACGGAATATCAGGAACATTTTAGAGTATTTTAATGAAAACACATTGATTTTTATCATTTGTATTGGAAACAACATCTTTATATGTCTTTTCTAGGATCTAAATAAGACGAAACCTCGCGCGATGATTTGATGTTAAAATCCTCAAATTTGGTAATATAGCGAATTTTTTCACGTTTTTCATGTATTGTGATTGTACGTAAATATATTCGTTTATACCAATATTACGATAACTCTTCATGTTTTCTCACGATATGTGATTTGGCTTTCAAATCTCAGAATTTCGCAAATTTTGCATTTCAAGCAAGTTTTCTTGCATTTTGTTTTGTACTAAAAATCATCGAAATTAGCAATATTTTCACGTTTAATATCCTCTTTTCCTTTAAGTGATTTTAGCAAAATATCATCGAATTAGGCCGAATATTTTGTCGTTTTTCCACGTTTTTGTGAATTTTCAGTTTATTGGTATTAATTCATTAAATATACGATAAAAATTATGCAAACACATAATTGATTAGAAAATAACCTTAAATACTTCATTTTCAATGAACTATTTGTTTCTCGGTCAAATACTGAGTAAGATATTGAAAAGGGGAGAAGTTCTGTTTTTATTGCATATATCGACGTTTCAGCTGGATTAGAGCGGTTTAACATGTACATCTTCCATTGGTAATATAAACGGAAAATCGGAACATTTTAGTTAATTCTAATGAAAACACATTGATTTTTATCATTTGTATTGAAAACAACATTATATGTCTTTTCTAGGATCTAAATAATACGAAACCTTGCTTTATGATTTGAAGTTAAAATCCCCAAATTTGGTAATATAGCGATTTTTTTCACTTTTTTCATGTATTGTGATTGTTCGTAAATATATTCGTTTATACCAATATTACGATAACTCTTCATGTTTTCTCACGATATGTGATTTGGCTTTCAAATCTCAGAATTTTGCAAATTTTACATTTTAAGCAAGTTTTCTTGCATTTTGTTTTGTACTAAAAATCATGGAATTTAGCAATATTTTGACGTTAAATATCCCCTTTTCCTTTAAGTGATTTTAGCAAAATATCATCGAATTAGGCCGAATATTTTGCCGTTTTTCCACGTTTTTGTGAATTTTCAGTTTATTGGTATTAATTCATTAAATATACGATAAAAATTATGCAAACACATAATTGATTAGAAATTAACCTTAAATACTTCATTTTCAATGAACTATTTGTTTCTCGGTCAAATACTGAGTAAGATATTGAAAAGGGGAGAAGTTCTGTTTTTATTGCATATATCGACGTTTCAGCTGGATTAGAGCGGTTTAACGTGTACATCTTCCATTGGTAATATAAACGGAAAATCGGAACATTTTAGTTAATTCTAATGAAAACACATTGATTTTTATCGTTTGTATTGGAAACAACATTTTTATGTCTTTTCTAGGATCTAAAAAAATACGAAACCTCGCTCTATGATTTGAAGTAAAAATCTTCAAATTTGGTAATATAGAGACTTTTTTCACGTTTTTCATGTAGTGTCACTTTACGTAAATGTATTCGTTTTTACCAATATTTCGATACTACTTCATGTTTTCTCACGATATGTGATTTGGCCTTCAAATCTCAGAATTTCGCAAAATATTCATTCTTAAGCAAGTTTTCTTGCATTTTGTTTTGTACTAAAAATCATCGAATTTAGCAATATTTTGACGTTTGTCATCATCTTTTCCTTTATGTGATTTAAACAAAATATCATCGAATTAGGCAATATTTTGCCGTTTTCCACGTTCTTGTGAATTTACAGTTTATTGGTATTAATTCATTATATATACGATGAAAATGATGCAAACACATAATTGACTAGAAAAAACATTAAATACTTCATTTTCAACCAACTATTTGTTTCTCGTTAAAATACTGAGTAAGATATTGAAAAGGGGAGAAGTTATGTTTTTATTGCATATATCGACGTTTCAGCCGGATTAGAGCGGTTTTACGTGTACATCTTCCATCGGTAATATCAACGGAATATCAGGAACATTTTAGAGTATTTTAATGAAAACACATTGATTTTTATCATTTGTATTGGAAACAACATCTTTATATGTCTTTTCTAGGATCTAAATAAGACGAAACCTCGCGCGATGATTTGATGTTAAAATCCTCAAATTTGGTAATATAGCGAATTTTTTTCACGTTTTTCATGTATTGTGATTGTACGTAAATATATTCGTTTATACCAATATTACGATAACTCTTCATGTTTTCTCACGATATGTGATTTGGCTTTCAAATCTCAGAATTTCGCAAATTTTGCATTTCAAGCAAGTTTTCTTGCATTTTGTTTTGTACTAAAAATCATCGAAATTAGCAATATTTTCACGTTTAATATCCTCTTTTCCTTTAAGTGATTTTAGCAAAATATCATCGAATTAGGCCGAATATTTTGTCGTTTTTCCACGTTTTTTGTGAATTTTCAGTTTATTGGTATTAATTCATTAAATATACGATAAAAATTATGCAAACACATAATTGATTAGAAAATAACCTTAAATACTTCATTTTCAATGAACTATTTGTTTCTCGGTCAAATACTGAGTAAGATATTGAAAAGGGGAGAAGTTCTGTTTTTATTGCATATATCGACGTTTCAGCTGGATTAGAGCGGTTTAACGTGTACATCTTCCATTGGTAATATAAACGGAAAATCGGAACATTTTAGTTAATTCTAATGAAAACACATTGATTTTTATCATTTGTATTGAAAACAACATTATATGTCTTTTCTAGGATCTAAATAATACGAAACCTTGCTTTATGATTTGAAGTTAAAATCCCCAAATTTGGTAATATAGCGATTTTTTTCACGTTTTTCATGTATTGTGATTGTTCGTAAATATATTCGTTTATACCAATATTACGATAACTCTTCATGTTTTCTCACGATATGTGATTTGGCTTTCAAATCTCAGAATTTTGCAAATTTTACATTTTAAGCAAGTTTTCTTGCATTTTGTTTTGTACTAAAAATCATGGAATTTAGCAATATTTTGACGTTAAATATCCCCTTTTCCTTTAAGTGATTTTAGCAAAATATCATCGAATTAGGCCGAATATTTTGCCGTTTTTCCACGTTTTTGTGAATTTTCAGTTTATTGGTATTAATTCATTAAATATACGATAAAAATTATGCAAACACATAATTGATTAGAAATTAACCTTAAGTACTTCATTTTCAATCAACTATTTGTTTCTCGTTAAAATACTGAGTAAGATGATTAAAAGGGGAGAAGTTCTGTTTTTATTCCATATATCAACGTTTCAGCCGGATTAGAGCGGTTTTACGTGTACATCTTCCATTGGTAATATAAACGGAAAATCAGGAACATTTTAGTTAATTCTAATGAAAACACATTGATTTTTTTCATTTGTATTGGAAACAACATCTTTATATGTCTTTTCTAGGATCAAAAAAAATACGAAACCTCGCTCTATGATTTGAAGTAAAAATCTTCAAATTTTCTTAATATAGAGACTCTTTTCACGTTTTTCATGCAGTGTCACTTTACGTAAATGTATTCGTTTTTACCAATATTTCGATACTACTTCATGTTTTCTCACGATATGTGATTTGGCCTTCAAATCTCAGAATTTCGCAAATTATTCATTTTTAAGCAAGTTTTCTTGCATTTTGTTTTGTACTAAAAATCATCGAATTTATCAATATTTTGACGTTTGTCATTATATTTTCCTTTATGTGATTTTAACAAAATATCATCGAATTAGGCAATATTTTGCCGTTTTCCTCTTTCTTTTGAATTTTCAGTTTATTGATATTAATTCATTATATATAAGATAAAAATGATGCAAACACATAATTGACTAGAAAAAACATTAAATACTTCATTTTCAACCAACTATTTGTTTCTCGTTATAATACTGAGTAAGATATTGAAAAGGGGAGAAGTTATGTTTTTATTGCATATATCGACGTTTCAGCTGGATTAGAGCGGTTTTACGTGTACATCTTCCATCAGTAATATAAACGGAAAATCAGGAACATTTTAGTTAATTCTAATGAAAACACATTGATTTTTATCATTTGTATTGATAACAACATCATTATATGTCTTTTCTAGGATCTAAATAATACGAAACCTCGCTTTATGATTTGAAGTTAAAATCCTCAAATTTGGTAATATAGCGATTTTTTCACGTTTTTCACGTATTGTGATTGTTCGTAAATATATTCGTTTATACCAATATTTCGATAATTCTTCATGTTTTCTCACGATATGTGATTTGGCTTTCAAATCTCAGAATTTTGCAAATTTTACATTTTAAGCAAGTTTTCTTGCATTTTGTTTTGTACTAAAAATCATGGAATTTAGCAATATTTTGACGTTAAATATCCCCTTTTCCTTTAAGTGATTTTAGCAAAATATCATCGAATTAGGCCGAATATTTTGCCGTTTTTCCACGTTTTTGTGAATTTTCAGTTTATTGGTATTAATTCATTAAATATACGATAAAAATTATGCAAACACATAATTGATTAGAAAATAACCTTAAATACTTCATTTTCAATGAACTATTTGTTTCTCAGTAAAATACTGAGTAAGATATTGAAAAGGGGAGAAGTTCTGTTTTTATTGCATATATCGACGTTTCAGCTGGATTAGAGCGGTTTTACGTGTACATTTTCCATTGGTAATATAAACGGAAAATCAGGAACATTTTAGTTAATTCTTATGAAAACACATTGATTTTTATCATTTGTATTGAAAACAACATCATTATATGTCTTTTCTAGGATCTAAATAATACGAAACCTTGCTTTATGATTTGAAGTTAAAATCCTCAAATTTGGTAATATAGCGATTTTTTTCACGTTTTTCATGTATTGTGATTGTTCGTAAATATATTCGTTTATACCAATATTACGATAACTCTTCATGTTTTCTCACGATATGTGATTTGGCTTTCAAATCTCAGAATTTTGCAAATTTTACATTTTAAGCAAGTTTTCTTGCATTTTGTTTTGTACTAAAAATCATGGAATTTAGCAATATTTTGACGTTAAATATCCCCTTTTCCTTTAAGTGATTTTAGCAAAATATCATCGAATTAGGCCGAATATTTTGCCGTTTTTCCACGTTTTTGTGAATTTTCAGTTTATTGGTATTAATTCATTAAATATACGATAAAAATTATGCAAACACATAATTGATTAGAAATTAACCTTAAATACTTCATTTTCAATGAACTATTTGTTTCTCGGTCAAATACTGAGTAAGATATTGAAAAGGGGAGAAGTTCTGTTTTTATTGCATATATCGACGTTTCAGCTGGATTAGAGCGGTTTAACGTGTACATCTTCCATTGGTAATATAAACGGAAAATCGGAACATTTTAGTTAATTCTAATGAAAACACATTGATTTTTATCATTTGTATTGGAAACAATATTTTTATGTCTTTTCTAGGATCTAAAAAAATACGAAACCTCGCTCTATGATTTGAAGTAAAAATCTTCAAATTTGGTAATATAGAGACTTTTTTCACGTTTTTCATGTAGTGTCACTTTACGTAAATGTATTCGTTTTTACCAATATTTCGATACTACTTCATGTTTTCTCACGATATGTGATTTGGCCTTCAAATCTCAGAATTTCGCAAAATATTCATTCTTAAGCAAGTTTTCTTGCATTTTGTTTTGTACTAAAAATCATCGAATTTAGCAATATTTTGACGTTTGTCATCATCTTTTCCTTTATGTGATTTAAACAAAATATCATCGAATTAGGCAATATTTTGCTGTTTTCCACGTTCTTGTGAATTTACAGTTTATTGGTATTAATTCATTATATATACGATAAAATGATGCAAACACATAATTGACTAGAAAAAACATTAAATACTTCATTTTCAACCAACTATTTGTTTCTCGTTAAAATACTGAGTAAGATATTGAAAAGGGGAGAAGTTATGTTTTTATTGCATATATCGACGTTTCAGCCGGATTAGAGCGGTTTTACGTGTACATCTTCCATCGGTAATATCAACGGAATATCAGGAACATTTTAGAGTATTTTAATGAAAACACATTGATTTTTATCATTTGTATTGGAAACAACATCTTTATATGTCTTTTCTAGGATCTAAATAAGACGAAACCTCGCGCGATGATTTGATGTTAAAATCCTCAAATTTGGTAATATAGCGAATTTTTTTCACGTTTTTCATGTATTGTGATTGTACGTAAATATATTCGTTTATACCAATATTACGATAACTCTTCATGTTTTCTCACGATATGTGATTTGGCTTTCAAATCTCAGAATTTCGCAAATTTTGCATTTCAAGCAAGTTTTCTTGCATTTTGTTTTGTACTAAAAATCATCGAAATTAGCAATATTTTCACGTTTAATATCCTCTTTTCCTTTAAGTGATTTTAGCAAAATATCATCGAATTAGGCCGAATATTTTGTCGTTTTTCCACGTTTTTTGTGAATTTTCAGTTTATTGGTATTAATTCATTAAATATACGATAAAAATTATGCAAACACATAATTGATTAGAAAATAACCTTAAATACTTCATTTTCAATGAACTATTTGTTTCTCGGTCAAATACTGAGTAAGATATTGAAAAGGGGAGAAGTTCTGTTTTTATTGCATATATCGACGTTTCAGCTGGATTAGAGCGGTTTAACGTGTACATCTTCCATTGGTAATATAAACGGAAAATCGGAACATTTTAGTTAATTCTAATGAAAACACATTGATTTTTATCATTTGTATTGAAAACAACATTATATGTCTTTTCTAGGATCTAAATAATACGAAACCTTGCTTTATGATTTGAAGTTAAAATCCCCAAATTTGGTAATATAGCGATTTTTTTCACGTTTTTCATGTATTGTGATTGTTCGTAAATATATTCGTTTATACCAATATTACGATAACTCTTCATGTTTTCTCACGATATGTGATTTGGCTTTCAAATCTCAGAATTTTGCAAATTTTACATTTTAAGCAAGTTTTCTTGCATTTTGTTTTGTACTAAAAATCATGGAATTTAGCAATATTTTGACGTTAAATATCCCCTTTTCCTTTAAGTGATTTTAGCAAAATATCATCGA
Source organism: Procambarus clarkii (assembly GCF_040958095.1). Lineage (NCBI taxonomy): Eukaryota > Metazoa > Arthropoda > Malacostraca > Decapoda > Cambaridae > Procambarus > Procambarus clarkii. The sequence continues at coordinate 1,415,159 of NW_027189147.1, read as the reverse complement.
ATTAGGCCGAATATTTTGCCGTTTTTCCACGTTTTTGTGAATTTTCAGTTTATTGGTATTAATTCATTAAATATACGATAAAAATTATGCAAACACATAATTGATTAGAAATTAACCTTAAGTACTTCATTTTCAATCAACTATTTGTTTCTCGTTAAAATACTGAGTAAGATGATTAAAAGGGGAGAAGTTCTGTTTTTATTCCATATATCAACGTTTCAGCCGGATTAGAGCGGTTTTACGTGTACATCTTCCATTGGTAATATAAACGGAAAATCAGGAACATTTTAGTTAATTCTAATGAAAACACATTGATTTTTTTCATTTGTATTGGAAACAACATCTTTATATGTCTTTTCTAGGATCAAAAAAAATACGAAACCTCGCTCTATGATTTGAAGTAAAAATCTTCAAATTTTCTTAATATAGAGACTCTTTTCACGTTTTTCATGCAGTGTCACTTTACGTAAATGTATTCGTTTTTACCAATATTTCGATACTACTTCATGTTTTCTCACGATATGTGATTTGGCCTTCAAATCTCAGAATTTCGCAAATTATTCATTTTTAAGCAAGTTTTCTTGCATTTTGTTTTGTACTAAAAATCATCGAATTTATCAATATTTTGACGTTTGTCATTATATTTTCCTTTATGTGATTTTAACAAAATATCATCGAATTAGGCAATATTTTGCCGTTTTCCTCTTTCTTTTGAATTTTCAGTTTATTGATATTAATTCATTATATATAAGATAAAAATGATGCAAACACATAATTGACTAGAAAAAACATTAAATACTTCATTTTCAACCAACTATTTGTTTCTCGTTATAATACTGAGTAAGATATTGAAAAGGGGAGAAGTTATGTTTTTATTGCATATATCGACGTTTCAGCTGGATTAGAGCGGTTTTACGTGTACATCTTCCATCAGTAATATAAACGGAAAATCAGGAACATTTTAGTTAATTCTAATGAAAACACATTGATTTTTATCATTTGTATTGATAACAACATCATTATATGTCTTTTCTAGGATCTAAATAATACGAAACCTCGCTTTATGATTTGAAGTTAAAATCCTCAAATTTGGTAATATAGCGATTTTTTCACGTTTTTCACGTATTGTGATTGTTCGTAAATATATTCGTTTATACCAATATTTCGATAATTCTTCATGTTTTCTCACGATATGTGATTTGGCTTTCAAATCTCAGAATTTTGCAAATTTTACATTTTAAGCAAGTTTTCTTGCATTTTGTTTTGTACTAAAAATCATGGAATTTAGCAATATTTTGACGTTAAATATCCCCTTTTCCTTTAAGTGATTTTAGCAAAATATCATCGAATTAGGCCGAATATTTTGCCGTTTTTCCACGTTTTTGTGAATTTTCAGTTTATTGGTATTAATTCATTAAATATACGATAAAAATTATGCAAACACATAATTGATTAGAAAATAACCTTAAATACTTCATTTTCAATGAACTATTTGTTTCTCAGTAAAATACTGAGTAAGATATTGAAAAGGGGAGAAGTTCTGTTTTTATTGCATATATCGACGTTTCAGCTGGATTAGAGCGGTTTTACGTGTACATTTTCCATTGGTAATATAAACGGAAAATCAGGAACATTTTAGTTAATTCTTATGAAAACACATTGATTTTTATCATTTGTATTGAAAACAACATCATTATATGTCTTTTCTAGGATCTAAATAATACGAAACCTTGCTTTATGATTTGAAGTTAAAATCCTCAAATTTGGTAATATAGCGATTTTTTTCACGTTTTTCATGTATTGTGATTGTTCGTAAATATATTCGTTTATACCAATATTACGATAACTCTTCATGTTTTCTCACGATATGTGATTTGGCTTTCAAATCTCAGAATTTTGCAAATTTTACATTTTAAGCAAGTTTTCTTGCATTTTGTTTTGTACTAAAAATCATGGAATTTAGCAATATTTTGACGTTAAATATCCCCTTTTCCTTTAAGTGATTTTAGCAAAATATCATCGAATTAGGCCGAATATTTTGCCGTTTTTCCACGTTTTTGTGAATTTTCAGTTTATTGGTATTAATTCATTAAATATACGATAAAAATTATGCAAACACATAATTGATTAGAAATTAACCTTAAATACTTCATTTTCAATGAACTATTTGTTTCTCGGTCAAATACTGAGTAAGATATTGAAAAGGGGAGAAGTTCTGTTTTTATTGCATATATCGACGTTTCAGCTGGATTAGAGCGGTTTAACGTGTACATCTTCCATTGGTAATATAAACGGAAAATCGGAACATTTTAGTTAATTCTAATGAAAACACATTGATTTTTATCATTTGTATTGGAAACAATATTTTTATGTCTTTTCTAGGATCTAAAAAAATACGAAACCTCGCTCTATGATTTGAAGTAAAAATCTTCAAATTTGGTAATATAGAGACTTTTTTCACGTTTTTCATGTAGTGTCACTTTACGTAAATGTATTCGTTTTTACCAATATTTCGATACTACTTCATGTTTTCTCACGATATGTGATTTGGCCTTCAAATCTCAGAATTTCGCAAAATATTCATTCTTAAGCAAGTTTTCTTGCATTTTGTTTTGTACTAAAAATCATCGAATTTAGCAATATTTTGACGTTTGTCATCATCTTTTCCTTTATGTGATTTAAACAAAATATCATCGAATTAGGCAATATTTTGCTGTTTTCCACGTTCTTGTGAATTTACAGTTTATTGGTATTAATTCATTATATATACGATAAAAATGATGCAAACACATAATTGACTAGAAAAAACATTAAATACTTCATTTTCAACCAACTATTTGTTTCTCGTTAAAATACTGAGTAAGATATTGAAAAGGGGAGAAGTTATGTTTTTATTGCATATATCGACGTTTCAGCCGGATTAGAGCGGTTTTACGTGTACATCTTCCATCGGTAATATCAACGGAATATCAGGAACATTTTAGAGTATTTTAATGAAAACACATTGATTTTTATCATTTGTATTGGAAACAACATCTTTATATGTCTTTTCTAGGATCTAAATAAGACGAAACCTCGCGCGATGATTTGATGTTAAAATCCTCAAATTTGGTAATATAGCGAATTTTTTTCACGTTTTTCATGTATTGTGATTGTACGTAAATATATTCGTTTATACCAATATTACGATAACTCTTCATGTTTTCTCACGATATGTGATTTGGCTTTCAAATCTCAGAATTTCGCAAATTTTGCATTTCAAGCAAGTTTTCTTGCATTTTGTTTTGTACTAAAAATCATCGAAATTAGCAATATTTTCACGTTTAATATCCTCTTTTCCTTTAAGTGATTTTAGCAAAATATCATCGAATTAGGCCGAATATTTTGTCGTTTTTCCACGTTTTTTGTGAATTTTCAGTTTATTGGTATTAATTCATTAAATATACGATAAAAATTATGCAAACACATAATTGATTAGAAAATAACCTTAAATACTTCATTTTCAATGAACTATTTGTTTCTCGGTCAAATACTGAGTAAGATATTGAAAAGGGGAGAAGTTCTGTTTTTATTGCATATATCGACGTTTCAGCTGGATTAGAGCGGTTTAACATGTACATCTTCCATTGGTAATATAAACGGAAAATCGGAACATTTTAGTTAATTCTAATGAAAACACATTGATTTTTATCATTTGTATTGAAAACAACATTATATGTCTTTTCTAGGATCTAAATAATACGAAACCTTGCTTTATGATTTGAAGTTAAAATCCCCAAATTTGGTAATATAGCGATTTTTTTCACTTTTTTCATGTATTGTGATTGTTCGTAAATATATTCGTTTATACCAATATTACGATAACTCTTCATGTTTTCTCACGATATGTGATTTGGCTTTCAAATCTCAGAATTTTGCAAATTTTACATTTTAAGCAAGTTTTCTTGCATTTTGTTTTGTACTAAAAATCATGGAATTTAGCAATATTTTGACGTTAAATATCCCCTTTTCCTTTAAGTGATTTTAGCAAAATATCATCGAATTAGGCCGAATATTTTGCCGTTTTTCCACGTTTTTGTGAATTTTCAGTTTATTGGTATTAATTCATTAAATATACGATAAAAATTATGCAAACACATAATTGATTAGAAATTAACCTTAAATACTTCATTTTCAATGAACTATTTGTTTCTCGGTCAAATACTGAGTAAGATATTGAAAAGGGGAGAAGTTCTGTTTTTATTGCATATATCGACGTTTCAGCTGGATTAGAGCGGTTTAACGTGTACATCTTCCATTGGTAATATAAACGGAAAATCGGAACATTTTAGTTAATTCTAATGAAAACACATTGATTTTTATCGTTTGTATTGGAAACAACATTTTTATGTCTTTTCTAGGATCTAAAAAAATACGAAACCTCGCTCTATGATTTGAAGTAAAAATCTTCAAATTTGGTAATATAGAGACTTTTTTCACGTTTTTCATGTAGTGTCACTTTACGTAAATGTATTCGTTTTTACCAATATTTCGATACTACTTCATGTTTTCTCACGATATGTGATTTGGCCTTCAAATCTCAGAATTTCGCAAAATATTCATTCTTAAGCAAGTTTTCTTGCATTTTGTTTTGTACTAAAAATCATCGAATTTAGCAATATTTTGACGTTTGTCATCATCTTTTCCTTTATGTGATTTAAACAAAATATCATCGAATTAGGCAATATTTTGCCGTTTTCCACGTTCTTGTGAATTTACAGTTTATTGGTATTAATTCATTATATATACGATGAAAATGATGCAAACACATAATTGACTAGAAAAAATAATTAAATACTTCATTTTCAACCAACTATTTGTTTCTCGTTAAAATACTGAGTAAGATATTGAAAAGGGGAGAAGTTATGTTTTTATTGCATATATCGAAGTTTCAGCCGGATTAGAGCGGTTTTACGTGTACATCTTCCATCGGTAATATCAACGGAATATCAGGAACATTTTAGAGTATTTTAATGAAAACACATTGATTTTTATCATTTGTATTGGAAACAACATCTTTATATGTCTTTTCTAGGATCTAAATAAGACGAAACCTCGCTCGATGATTTGATGTTAAAATCCTCAAATTTGGTAATATAGCGAATTTTTTTCACGTTTTTCATGTATTGTGATTGTACGTAAATATATTCGTTTATACCAATATTACGATAACTCTTCATGTTTTCTCACGATATGTGATTTGGCTTTCAAATCTCAGAATTTTGCAAATTTTGCATTTTAAGCAAGTTTTCTTGCATTTTGTTTTGTACTAAAAATCATGGAATTTAGCAATATTTTGACGTTAAATATCCCCTTTTCCTTTAAGTGATTTTAGCAAAATATCATCGAATTAGGCCGAATATTTTGCCGTTTTTCCACGTTTTTGTGAATTTTCAGTTTATTGGTATTAATTCAATAAATATACGATAAAAATTATGCAAACACATAATTGATTAGAAATTAACCTTAAATACTTCATTTTCAATCAACTATTTGTTTCTCGGTAAAATACTGAGTAAGATATTGAAATGGGGAGAAGTTCTCTTTTTATTGCATATATCGACGTTTCAGCTGGATTAGAGCGGTTTTATGTGTACATCTTCCATCGGTAATATAAACAGAAAATCAGGAACATTTTAGAGTATTTTAATGAAAAAACATTGATTTTTATCATTTGTATTGGAAACAACATCTTTATATGTCTTTTCTAGGATCTAAATAATATGGAACCTCGCTTTATGATTTGAAGTTAAAATCCTCATATTTGGTAACATAGCGATTTTTTTCATGTTTTTCATGTATTGTGATTGTACGTAAATATATTCGTTTATACCAATATTTCGATAATTCTTCATGTTTTCTCACGATATGTGATTTCGCTTTCAAATCTCAGAATTTCGCAAATTTTGCATTTTAAGCAAGTTTTCTTGCAGTTTGTTTTGTACTAAAAATCATCGAATTTAGCAATATTTTGACGTTAAATATCCCCTTTTCCTTTAAGTGTTTTTAGCAAAATATCATCGAAGTAGGCCGAATATTTTGCCGTTTATCCACGTTTTTGTGAATTTTCAGTTTATTGGTATTATGTCAATAAATTTACGATAAAAATTATGCAAACACATAATTGATTAGAAATTAACCTTAAATACTTCATTTTCAATCAACTATTTGTTTCTCGGTAAAATACTGAGTAAGATATTGAAAAGGGGAGAAGTTCTTTTTTTATTGCATATATCGACGTTTCAGCTGGATTAGAGCGGTTTTACGTGTACATCTTCCATCGGTAATAAAAACAGAAAATCAAAAACATTTTAGAGTATTTTAATGAAAACACATTGATTTTTATCATTTGTATTGGAAACGACATCTTTATATGTCTTTTCTAGGATCTAAATAATATGGAACTTCGATTTATGATTTGAAGTTAAAATCCTCACATTTGGTAATATAGCGATTTTTTTCACGTTTTTCATGTATTGTGATTGTACGTAAATATATTCGTTTATACCAATATTTCGATAATTCTTCATGTTTTCTCACGATATGTGATTTGGCTTTCAAATCTCAGAATTTCGCAAATTTTGCATTTTAAGCAAGTTTTCTTGCATTTTGTTTTGTACTAAAAATCATCGAATTTATCAATATTTTGACGTTAAATATCCCCTTTTCCTTTAAGTGTTTTTAGCAAAATATCATCGAAGTAAGCTAATATTTTGCCGTTTTTCCACGTTTTTGTAAATTTTCAGTTTATGGGTATTATGTCAATAAATTTACGATAAAAATTATGCAAACACATAATTGATTAGAAATTAACCTTAAATACTTCATTTTCAATCAACTATTTGTTTCTCGGTAAAATACTGAGTAAGATATTGAAAAGGGGAGAAGTTCGGTTTTTATTGCATATATCGACGTTTCAGCTGGATTAGAGCGGTTTTACGTGTACATCTTCCATCGGTAATATAAACAGTAAATCAGGAACATTTTAGAGTATTTTAATGAAAACACATTGATTTTTATCATTTGTATTGGAAACAACATCTTTATATGTCATTTCTAGGATCGAAATAATATGGAACCTCGCTTTATGATTTGAAGTTAAAATCCTCATATTTGGTAACATAGTGATTTTTTTCACGTTTTTCATGTATTGTGATTGTACGTAAATATATTCAGTTTATACCAATATTTCGATAATTCTTCATGTTTTCTCACGATATGTGATTTGGCTTTTATATCTCAGAATTTCGCAAATTTTGCATTTTAAGCAAGTTTTCTTGCATTTTGTTTTGTACTAAAAATCATCGAATTTAGCAATATTTTGACGTTAATATCCCCTTTTCCTTTAAGTGATTTTAGCAAAATATCATCGAAGTAGGCCGAATATTTTGCCGTTTTTCCACGTTTATGTGAATTTTCAGTTTATTGGTATTATGTCAATAAATTTACGATAAAAATTATGCAAACACATAATTGATTAGAAATTAACCTTAAATACTTCATTTTCAATCAACTATTTGTTTCTCGGTAAAATACTGAGTAAGATATTGAAAAGGGGAGAAGTTCTGTTTTTATTGCATATATCGACGTTTCAGCTGGATTAGAGCGGTTTTACGTGTACATCTTCCATCGGTAATATAAACAGAAAATCAGGAACATTTTAGAGTATTTTAATGAAAACACATTGATTTTTATCATTTGTATTGGAAACAACATCTTTATATGTCTTTTCTAGGATCTAAATAATATGGAACCTCGCTTTATGATTTGAAGTAAAAATCCTCATATTTGGTAACATAGCGATTTTTTTCACGTTTTTCATGTATTGTGATTGTACGTAAATATATTCGTTTATACCAATATTTCGATAATTCTTCATGTTTTCTCACGATATGTGATTTGGCTTTCAAATCTCAGAATTTCGCAAATTTTGCATTTTAAGCAAGTTTTCTTGCATTTTGTTTTGTACTAAAAATCATCGAATTTATCAATATTTTGACGTTAAATATCCCCTTTTCCTTTAAGTGTTTTTAGCAAAATATCATCGAAGTAAGCCGAATATTTTGCCGTTTTTCCACGTTTTTGTGAATTTTCAGTTTATTGGTATTATGTCAATAAATTTACGATAAAAATTATGCAAACACATAATTGATTAGAAATTAACCTTAAATACTTCATTTTCAATCAACTATTTGTTTCTCGGTAAAATACTGAGTAAGATATTGAAAAGGGGAGAAGTTATATTTTTACTGCATATATCGACGTTTCAGCTGGATTAGAGCGGTTTTACGTGTACATCTTCCATTGGTAATATAAACGGAAAATCAGGAAGATTTTAGTTAATTCTAATGAAAACACATTGATTTTTATCATTTGTATAGGAAACAACATTTTTATGTCTTTTCTAGGATCTAAAAAAATACGAAACCTCGCTCAATGATTTGAAGTAAAAATCTTCAAATTTTCTTAATATAGAGACTTTTTTCACGTTTTTCATGTAGTGTCACTTTACGTAAATGTATTCGTTTTTACCAATATTTCGATACTACTTCATGTTTTCTCACGATATGTGATTTGGCCTTCCAATCTCAGAATTTCGCAAATTATTTATTTTTAAGCAAGTTTTCCTGCATTTTGTTTTGTACTAAAAATCATCGAATTTAGCAATATTTTGACGTTTGTCATCATCTTTTCCTTTATGTGATTTAAACAAAATATCATCGAATTTGGCAATATTTTGCCGTTTTCCACGTTCTTTTGAATTTTCAGTTTATTGATAATAATTCATTATATATACGATAAAAATGATGCAAACATATAATTGACTAGAAAAAACATTAAATACTTCATTTTCAACCAACTATTTGTTTCTCGTTAAAATACTGAGTAATATATTGAAAAGGGGAGAAGTTATATTTTTACTGCATATATCGACGTTTCAGCCGGATTAGAGCAGTTTTACGTGTACATCTTCCATCGGTAATATAAACGGAAAATCAGGAACATTTTAGTTAATTCTAATGAAAACACATTGATTTTTATCTTTTGTATTGAAAACAACATCATTATATGTCTTTTCTAGGATCTAAATAATGCGAAACCTCGCTCTATGATTTGAAGTAAAAATCTTCAAATTTGGTAATATAGAGACTTTTTTCACGTTTTTCATGTATTGTGATTGTACGTAAATATATTCGTTTTTACCAATATTTCGATACTACTTCATGTTTTCTCACGATATGTGATTTGGCCTTCAAAACTCAGAATTTCGCAAATTATTCATTTTTAAGCAAGTTTTCTTGCATTTTGTTTTGTACTAAAAATCATCGAATTTAGCAATATTTTGACGTTTGTCATCATCTTTTCCTTTATGTGATTTAAACAAAATATCATCGAATTAGGCAATATTTTGCCGTTTTCCACGTTCTTGTGAATTTTCAGTTTATTGGTATTAATTCATTATATATACGATAAAAATGATGCAAACACATAATTGACTAGAAAAAACATTAAATACTTCATTTTCAACCAACTATTTGTTTCTCGTTAAAATACTGAGTAAGATATTGAAAAGGGGAGAAGTTATGTTTTTATTGCATATATCGACGTTTCAGTCGGATTAGAGCGGTTTTACGTGTACATCTTCCATCGGTAATATCAACGGAATATCAGGAACATTTTAGAGTATTTTAATGAAAACACATTGATTTTTATCATTTGTATTGGAAACAACATCTTTATATGTCTTTTCTAGGATCTAAATAAGACGAAACCTCGCTCGATGATTTGATGTTAAAATCCTCAAATTTGGTAATATAGCGATTTTTTTCACGTTTTCATGTATTGTGATTGTACGTAAATATATTCGTTTATACCAATATTACGATAACTCTTCATGTTTTCTCACGATATGTGATTTGGCTTTCAAATCTCAGAATTTTTTAAATTTTACATTTTAAGCAAGTTTTCTTGCATTTTGTTTTGTACTAAAAATCATGGAATTTAGCAATATTTTGACGTTAAATATCCCCTTTTCCTTTAAGTGATTTTAGCAAAATATCATCGAATTAGGCCGAATATTTTGCCGTTTTTCCACGTTTTTGTGAATTTTCAGTTTATTGGTATTAATTCATTAAATATACGATAAAAATTATGCAAACACATAATTGATTAGAAAATAACCTTAAATACTTCATTTTCAATGAACTATTTGTTTCTCGGTAAAATACTGAGTAAGATATTGAAAAGGGGAGAAGTTCTGTTTTTATATCATATATCGACGTTTGAGCTGGGTTAGAGCGGTTTTACGTGTACATCTTCCATTGGTAATATAAACGGAAAATCAGGAACATTTTAGTTAATTCTTATGAAAACACATTGATTTTTATCATTTGTATTGAAAACAACATCATTATATGTCTTTTCTAGGATCTAAATAATACGAAACCTTGCTTTATGATTTGAAGTTAAAATCCTCAAATTTGGTAATATAGCGATTTTTTTCACGTTTTTCATGTATTGTGATTGTTCGTAAATATATTCATTTATACCAATATTTCGATAATTCTTCATGTTTTCTCACGATATGTGATTTGGCTTTCAAATCTCAGAATTTCGCAAATTTTGCATTTTAAGCAAGTTTTCTTGCATTTTGTTTTGTTCTAAAAATCATCGAATTTAGCAATATTTGACGTTAAATATCCCCTTTTCCTTTAAGTGATTTTAGCAAAATATCATCGAATTAGGCCGAATATTTTGCAGTTTTTCCACGTTTTTGTGAATTTTCAGTTTATTGGTATTAATTCATTAAATATACGATAAAAATTATGCAAACACATAATTGATTAGAAAATAACTTTAAATACTTCATTTTCAATGAACTATTTGTTTCTCGGTAAAATACTGAGTAAGATATTGAAAAGGGGAGTTCTGTTTTTATTGCATATATCGACGTTTCAGCTGGATTAGAGCGGTTTAACGTGTACATCTTCCATTGGTAATATAAACGCAAAATCGGGAACATTTTAGTTAATTGTAATGAAAACACATTGATTTTTATCATTTGTATTGGAAACAACATTTTTATGTCTTTTCTAGGATCTAAAAAAATACGAAACCTCGCTCGATGATTTGAAGTAAAAATCTTCAAATTTTCTTAATATAGAGACTTTTTTCACGTTTTTCATGTAGTGTCACTCTACGTAAATGTATTCGTTTTTACCAATATTTCGATACTACTTCATGTTTTCTCACGATATGTGATTTGGCCTTCCAATCTCAGAATTTCGCAAATTATTTTTTTTAAGCAAGTTTTCTTGCATTTTGTTTTGTACTAAAAATCATCGAATTTAGCAATATTTTGACGTTTGTCATCATCTTTTCCTTTATGTGATTTAAACAAAATATCATCGAATTTGGCAATATTTTGCCGTTTTCCACGTTCTTTTGAATTTTCAGTTTATTGATATTAATTCATTATATATACGATAAAAATGATGCAAACACATAATTGACTAGAAAAAAACATTAAATACTTCATTTTCAACCAACTATTTGTTTCTCGTTAAAATACTGAGTAATATATTGAAAAGGGGAGAAGTTATATTTTTATTGCATATATCGACGTTTCAGCCGGATTAGAGCAGTTTTACGTGTACAGTTTCCATCGGTAATATAAACGGAAAATCAGGAACATTTTAGTTAATTCTAATGAAAACACATTGATTTTTATCATTTGTATTGAAAACAACATCATTATATGTCTTTTCTAGGATCTAAATAATGCGAAACCTCGCTCTATGATTTGAAGTAAAAATCTTCAAATTTGGTAATATAGAGACTTTTTTCACGTTTTTCATGTATTGTGATTGTACGTAAATATATTCGTTTTTACCGATATTTCGATTCTACTTCATGTTTTCTCACGATATGTGATTTGGCCTTCAAAACTCAGAATTTCGCAAATTATTCATTTTTAAGCAAGTTTTCTTGCATTTTGTTTTGTACTAAAAATCATCGAATTTAGCAATATTTTGACGTTTGTCATCATCTTTTCCTTTATGTGATTTAAACAAAATATCATTGAATTAGGCAATATTTTGCCGTTTTCCACGTTCTTGTGAATTTTCAGTTTATTGGTATTAATTCATTATACATACGATAAAAATGATGCAAACACATAATTGACTAGAAAAAACATTAAATACTTCATTTTCAACCAACTATTTGTTTCTCGTTAAAATACTGAGTAAGATATTGAAAAGGGGAGAAGTTATGTTTTTATTGCATATATCGACGTTTCAGCCGGATTAGAGCGGTTTTACGTGTACATCTTCCATCGGTAATATCAACGGAAAATCAGGAACATTTTAGTTAATTCTTATGAAAACACATTGATTTTTATCATTTGTATTGAAAACAACATCATTATATGTCTTTTCTAGGATCTAAATAATACGAAACCTTGCTTTATGATTTGAAGTTAAAATCCTCAAATTTGGTAATATAGCGATTTTTTTCACGTTTTTCATGTATTGTGATTGTTCGTAAATATATTCATTTATACCAATATTTCGATAATTCTTCATGTTTTCTCACGATATGTGATTTGGCTTTCAAATCTCAGAATTTCGCAAATTTTGCATTTTAAGCAAGTTTTCTTGCATTTTGTTTTGGACTAAAAATCATCGAAATTAGCAATATTTTCACTTTTAATATCCTCTTTTCCTTTAAGTGATTTTAGCAAAATATCATCGAATTAGGACGAATATTTTGTCGTTTTTCTACGTTTTTGTGAATTTTCAGTTTATTGGTATTAATTCATTAAATATACGATAAAAATTATGCAAACACATAATTGATTAGAAATTAACCTTAAATACTTCATTTTCAATCAACTATTTGTTTCTCGGTAAAATACTGAGTAAGATATTGAAAAGGGGAGAAGTTCTGTTTTTATTGCATATATCGACGTTTCAGCTGGATTAGAGCGGTTTTACGTGTACATCTTCCATCGGTAATATAAACAAAAAATCAGGAACATTTTAGAGTATTTTAATGAAAACACATTGATTTTTATCATTTGTATTGGAAACAACATCTTTATATGTCTTTTCTTGGATCGAAATAATATGGAACCTCGCTTTATGATTTGAAGTTAAAATCCTCATATTTGGTAACATAGCGATTTTTTTCACGTTTTTCATGTATTGTGATTGTACGTAAATATATTCGTTTATAGCAATATTTCGATAATTCTTCATGTTTTCTCACGATATGTGATTTGGCTTTCAAATCTCAGAATTTCGCAAATTTTGCATTTTAAGCAATTTTCTTGCATTTTGTTTTGTTCTAAAAATCATCGAATTTAGCAATATTTGACGTTAAATATCCCCTTTTCCTTTAAGTGATTTTAGCAAAATATCATCGAATTAGGCCGAATATTTTGCAGTTTTTCCACGTTTTTGTGAATTTTCAGTTTATTGGTATTAATTCATTAAATATACGATAAAAATTATGCAAACACATAATTGATTAGAAAATAACTTTAAATACTTCATTTTCAATGAACTATTTGTTTCTCGGTAAAATACTGAGTAAGATATTGAAAAGGGGAGTTCTGTTTTTATTGCATATATCGACGTTTCAGCTGGATTAGAGCGGTTTAACGTGTACATCTTCCATTGGTAATATAAACGCAAAATCGGGAACATTTTAGTTAATTGTAATGAAAACACATTGATTTTTATCATTTGTATTGGAAACAACATTTTTATGTCTTTTCTAGGATCTAAAAAAATACGAAACCTCGCTCGATGATTTGAAGTAAAAATCTTCAAATTTTCTTAATATAGAGACTTTTTTCACGTTTTTCATGTAGTGTCACTCTACGTAAATGTATTCGTTTTTACCAATATTTCGATACTACTTCATGTTTTCTCACGATATGTGATTTGGCCTTCCAATCTCAGAATTTCGCAAATTATTTTTTTTAAGCAAGTTTTCTTGCATTTTGTTTTGTACTAAAAATCATCGAATTTAGCAATATTTTGACGTTTGTCATCATCTTTTCCTTTATGTGATTTAAACAAAATATCATCGAATTTGGCAATATTTTGCCGTTTTCCACGTTCTTTTGAATTTTCAGTTTATTGATATTAATTCATTATATATACGATAAAAATGATGCAAACACATAATTGACTAGAAAAAAACATTAAATACTTCATTTTCAACCAACTATTTGTTTCTCGTTAAAATACTGAGTAATATATTGAAAAGGGGAGAAGTTATATTTTTATTGCATATATCGACGTTTCAGCCGGATTAGAGCAGTTTTACGTGTACAGTTTCCATCGGTAATATAAACGGAAAATCAGGAACATTTTAGTTAATTCTAATGAAAACACATTGATTTTTATCATTTGTATTGAAAACAACATCATTATATGTCTTTTCTAGGATCTAAATAATGCGAAACCTCGCTCTATGATTTGAAGTAAAAATCTTCAAATTTGGTAATATAGAGACTTTTTTCACGTTTTTCATGTATTGTGATTGTACGTAAATATATTCGTTTTTACCGATATTTCGATTCTACTTCATGTTTTCTCACGATATGTGATTTGGCCTTCAAAACTCAGAATTTCGCAAATTATTCATTTTTAAGCAAGTTTTCTTGCATTTTGTTTTGTACTAAAAATCATCGAATTTAGCAATATTTTGACGTTTGTCATCATCTTTTCCTTTATGTGATTTAAACAAAATATCATTGAATTAGGCAATATTTTGCCGTTTTCCACGTTCTTGTGAATTTTCAGTTTATTGGTATTAATTCATTATATATACGATAAAAATGATGCAAACACATAATTGACTAGAAAAAACATTAAATACTTCATTTTCAACCAACTATTTGTTTCTCGTTAAAATACTGAGTAAGATATTGAAAAGGGGAGAAGTTATGTTTTTATTGCATATATCGACGTTTCAGCCGGATTAGAGCGGTTTTACGTGTACATCTTCCATCGGTAATATCAACGGAAAATCAGGAACATTTTAGTTAATTCTTATGAAAACACATTGATTTTTATCATTTGTATTGAAAACAACATCATTATATGTCTTTTCTAGGATCTAAATAATACGAAACCTTGCTTTATGATTTGAAGTTAAAATCCTCATATTTGGTAATATAGCGATTTTTTTCACGTTTTTCATGTATTGTGATTGTTCGTAAATATATTCATTTATACCAATATTTCGATAATTCTTCATGTTTTCTCACGATATGTGATTTGGCTTTCAAATCTCAGAATTTCGCAAATTTTGCATTTTAAGCAAGTTTTCTTGCATTTTGTTTTGGACTAAAAATCATCGAAATTAGCAATATTTTCACTTTTAATATCCTCTTTTCCTTTAAGTGATTTTAGCAAAATATCATCGAATTAGGACGAATATTTTGTCGTTTTTCTACGTTTTTGTGAATTTTCAGTTTATTGGTATTAATTCATTAAATATACGATAAAAATTATGCAAACACATAATTGATTAGAAATTAACCTTAAATACTTCATTTTCAATCAACTATTTGTTTCTCGGTAAAATACTGAGTAAGATATTGAAAAGGGGAGAAGTTCTGTTTTTATTGCATATATCGACGTTTCAGCTGGATTAGAGCGGTTTTACGTGTACATCTTCCATCGGTAATATAAACAAAAAATCAGGAACATTTTAGAGTATTTTAATGAAAACACATTGATTTTTATCATTTGTATTGGAAACAACATCTTTATATGTCTTTTCTTGGATCGAAATAATATGGAACCTCGCTTTATGATTTGAAGTTAAAATCCTCATATTTGGTAACATAGCGATTTTTTTCACGTTTTTCATGTATTGTGATTGTACGTAAATATATTCGTTTATAGCAATATTTCGATAATTCTTCATGTTTTCTCACGATATGTGATTTGGCTTTCAAATCTCAGAATTTCGCAAATTTTGCATTTTAAGCAATTTTCTTGCATTTTGTTTTGTTCTAAAAATCATCGAATTTAGCAATATTTGACGTTAAATATCCCCTTTTCCTTTAAGTGATTTTAGCAAAATATCATCGAATTAGGCCGAATATTTTGCAGTTTTTCCACGTTTTTGTGAATTTTCAGTTTATTGGTATTAATTCATTAAATATACGATAAAAATTATGCAAACACATAATTGATTAGAAAATAACTTTAAATACTTCATTTTCAATGAACTATTTGTTTCTCGGTAAAATACTGAGTAAGATATTGAAAAGGGGAGTTCTGTTTTTATTGCATATATCGACGTTTCAGCTGGATTAGAGCGGTTTAACGTGTACATCTTCCATTGGTAATATAAACGCAAAATCGGGAACATTTTAGTTAATTGTAATGAAAACACATTGATTTTTATCATTTGTATTGGAAACAACATTTTTATGTCTTTTCTAGGATCTAAAAAAATACGAAACCTCGCTCGATGATTTGAAGTAAAAATCTTCAAATTTTCTTAATATAGAGACTTTTTTCACGTTTTTCATGTAGTGTCACTCTACGTAAATGTATTCGTTTTTACCAATATTTCGATACTACTTCATGTTTTCTCACGATATGTGATTTGGCCTTCCAATCTCAGAATTTCGCAAATTATTTTTTTTAAGCAAGTTTTCTTGCTTTTTGTTTTGTACTAAAAATCATCGAATTTATCAATATTTTGACGTTAAATATCCCCTTTTCCTTTAAGTGTTTTTAGCAAAATATCATCGAAGTAAGCCGAATATTTTGCCGTTTTTCCACGTTTTTGTGAATTTTCAGTTTATTGGTATTATGTCAATAAATTTACGATAAAAATTATGCAAACCCATAATTGATTAGAAATTAACCTTAAATACTTCATTTTCAATCAACTATTTGTTTCTCGGTAAAATACTGAGTAAGATATTGAAAAGGGGAGAAGTTGTTTTTATTGCATATATCGAGGTTTTAGCTGGATTAGAGCGGTTTTACGTGTACATCTTCCATTGGTAATATAAACGGAAAATCAGGAAGATTTTAGTTAATTCTAATGAAAACACATTGATTTTTATCATTTGTATAGGAAACAACATTTTTATGTCTTTTCTAGGATCTAAAAAAATACGAAACCTCGCTCTATGATTTGAAGTAAAAATCTTCAAATTTTCTTAATATAGAGACTTTTTTCACGTTTTTCATGTAGTGTCACTTTACGTAAATGTATTCGTTTTTACCAATATTTCGATACTACTTCATGTTTTCTCACGATATGTGATTTGGCCTTCCAATCTCAGAATTTCGCAAATTATTTATTTTTAAGCAAGTTTTCCTGCATTTTGTTTTGTACTAAAAATCATCGAATTTAGCAATATTTTGACGTTTGTCATCATCTTTTCCTTTATGTGATTTAAACAAAATATCATCGAATTTGGCAATATTTTGCCGTTTTCCACGTTCTTTTGAATTTTCAGTTTATTGATATTAATTCATTATATATACGATAAAAATGATGCAAACATATAATTGACTAGAAAAAACATTAAATACTTCATTTTCAACCAACTATTTGTTTCTCGTTAAAATACTGAGTAATATATTGAAAAGGGGAGAAGTTATATTTTTACTGCATATATCGACGTTTCAGCCGGATTAGAGCAGTTTTACGTGTACATCTTCCATCGGTAATATAAACGGAAAATCAGGAACATTTTAGTTAATTCTAATGAAAACACATTGATTTTTATCTTTTGTATTGAAAACAACATCATTATATGTCTTTTCTAGGATCTAAATAATGCGAAACCTCGCTCTATGATTTGAAGTAAAAATCTTCAAATTTGGTAATATAGAGACTTTTTTCACGTTTTTCATGTATTGTGATTGTACGTAAATATATTCGTTTTTACCAATATTTCGATACTACTTCATGTTTTCTCACGATATGTGATTTGGCCTTCAAAACTCAGAATTTCGCAAATTATTCATTTTTAAGCAAGTTTTCTTGCATTTTGTTTTGTACTAAAAATCATCGAATTTAGCAATATTTTGACGTTTGTCATCATCTTTTCCTTTATGTGATTTAAACAAAATATCATCGAATTAGGCAATATTTTGCCGTTTTCCACGTTCTTGTGAATTTTCAGTTTATTGGTATTAATTCATTATATATACGATAAAAATGATGCAAACACATAATTGACTAGAAAAAACATTAAATACTTCATTTTCAACCAACTATTTGTTTCTCGTTAAAATACTGAGTAAGATATTGAAAAGGGGAGAAGTTATGTTTTTATTGCATATATCGACGTTTCAGTCGGATTAGAGCGGTTTTACGTGTACATCTTCCATCGGTAATATCAACGGAATATCAGGAACATTTTAGAGTATTTTAATGAAAACACATTGATTTTTATCATTTGTATTGGAAACAACATCTTTATATGTCTTTTCTAGGATCTAAATAAGACGAAACCTCGCTCGATGATTTGATGTTAAAATCCTCAAATTTGGTAATATAGCGATTTTTTTTCACGTTTTCATGTATTGTGATTGTACGTAAATATATTCGTTTATACCAATATTACGATAACTCTTCATGTTTTCTCACGATATGTGATTTGGCTTTCAAATCTCAGAATTTTTTAAATTTTACATTTTAAGCAAGTTTTCTTGCATTTTGTTTTGTACTAAAAATCATGGAATTTAGCAATATTTTGACGTTAAATATCCCCTTTTCCTTTAAGTGATTTTAGCAAAATATCATCGAATTAGGCCGAATATTTTGCCGTTTTTCCACGTTTTTGTGAATTTTCAGTTTATTGGTATTAATTCATTAAATATACGATAAAAATTATGCAAACACATAATTGATTAGAAAATAACCTTAAATACTTCATTTTCAATGAACTATTTGTTTCTCGGTAAAATACTGAGTAAGATATTGAAAAGGGGAGAAGTTCTGTTTTTATATCATATATCGACGTTTGAGCTGGGTTAGAGCGGTTTTACGTGTACATCTTCCATTGGTAATATAAACGGAAAATCAGGAACATTTTAGTTAATTCTTATGAAAACACATTGATTTTTATCATTTGTATTGAAAACAACATCATTATATGTCTTTTCTAGGATCTAAATAATACGAAACCTTGCTTTATGATTTGAAGTTAAAATCCTCAAATTTGGTAATATAGCGATTTTTTTCACGTTTTTCATGTATTGTGATTGTTCGTAAATATATTCATTTATACCAATATTTCGATAATTCTTCATGTTTTCTCACGATATGTGATTTGGCTTTCAAATCTCAGAATTTCGCAAATTTTGCATTTTAAGCAAGTTTTCTTGCATTTTGTTTTGTTCTAAAAATCATCGAATTTAGCAATATTTGACGTTAAATATCCCCTTTTCCTTTAAGTGATTTTAGCAAAATATCATCGAATTAGGCCGAATATTTTGCAGTTTTTCCACGTTTTTGTGAATTTTCAGTTTATTGGTATTAATTCATTAAATATACGATAAAAATTATGCAAACACATAATTGATAAGAAAATAACTTTAAATACTTCATTTTCAATGAACTATTTGTTTCTCGGTAAAATACTGAGTAAGATATTGAAAAGGGGAGTTCTGTTTTTATTGCATATATCGACGTTTCAGCTGGATTAGAGCGGTTTAACGTGTACATCTTCCATTGGTAATATAAACGCAAAATCGGGAACATTTTAGTTAATTGTAATGAAAACACATTGATTTTTATCATTTGTATTGGAAACAACATTTTTATGTCTTTTCTAGGATCTAAAAAAATACGAAACCTCGCTCGATGATTTGAAGTAAAAATCTTCAAATTTTCTTAATATAGAGACTTTTTTCACGTTTTTCATGTAGTGTCACTCTACGTAAATGTATTCGTTTTTACCAATATTTCGATACTACTTCATGTTTTCTCACGATATGTGATTTGGCCTTCCAATCTCAGAATTTCGCAAATTATTTTTTTTAAGCAAGTTTTCTTGCATTTTGTTTTGTACTAAAAATCATCGAATTTAGCAATATTTTGACGTTTGTCATCATCTTTTCCTTTATGTGATTTAAACAAAATATCATCGAATTTGGCAATATTTTGCCGTTTTCCACGTTCTTTTGAATTTTCAGTTTATTGATATTAATTCATTATATATACGATAAAAATGATGCAAACACATAATTGACTAGAAAAAAACATTAAATACTTCATTTTCAACCAACTATTTGTTTCTCGTTAAAATACTGAGTAATATATTGAAAAGGGGAGAAGTTATATTTTTATTGCATATATCGACGTTTCAGCCGGATTAGAGCAGTTTTACGTGTACAGTTTCCATCGGTAATATAAACGGAAAATCAGGAACATTTTAGTTAATTCTAATGAAAACACATTGATTTTTATCATTTGTATTGAAAACAACATCATTATATGTCTTTTCTAGGATCTAAATAATGCGAAACCTCGCTCTATGATTTGAAGTAAAAATCTTCAAATTTGGTAATATAGAGACTTTTTTCACGTTTTTCATGTATTGTGATTGTACGTAAATATATTCGTTTTTACCGATATTTCGATTCTACTTCATGTTTTCTCACGATATGTGATTTGGCCTTCAAAACTCAGAATTTCGCAAATTATTCATTTTTAAGCAAGTTTTCTTGCATTTTGTTTTGTACTAAAAATCATCGAATTTAGCAATATTTTGACGTTTGTCATCATCTTTTCCTTTATGTGATTTAAACAAAATATCATTGAATTAGGCAATATTTTGCCGTTTTCCACGTTCTTGTGAATTTTCAGTTTATTGGTATTAATTCATTATATATACGATAAAAATGATGCAAACACATAATTGACTAGAAAAAACATTAAATACTTCATTTTCAACCAACTATTTGTTTCTCGTTAAAATACTGAGTAAGATATTGAAAAGGGGAGAAGTTATGTTTTTATTGCATATATCGACGTTTCAGCCGGATTAGAGCGGTTTTACGTGTACATCTTCCATCGGTAATATCAACGGAAAATCAGGAACATTTTAGTTAATTCTTATGAAAACACATTGATTTTTATCATTTGTATTGAAAACAACATCATTATATGTCTTTTCTAGGATCTAAATAATACGAAACCTTGCTTTATGATTTGAAGTTAAAATCCTCAAATTTGGTAATATAGCGATTTTTTTCACGTTTTTCATGTATTGTGATTGTTCGTAAATATATTCATTTATACCAATATTTCGATAATTCTTCATGTTTTCTCACGATATGTGATTTGGCTTTCAAATCTCAGAATTTCGCAAATTTTGCATTTTAAGCAAGTTTTCTTGCATTTTGTTTTGGACTAAAAATCATCGAAATTAGCAATATTTTCACTTTTAATATCCTCTTTTCCTTTAAGTGATTTTAGCAAAATATCATCGAATTAGGACGAATATTTTGTCGTTTTTCTACGTTTTTGTGAATTTTCAGTTTATTGGTATTAATTCATTAAATATACGATAAAAATTATGCAAACACATAATTGATTAGAAATTAACCTTAAATACTTCATTTTCAATCAACTATTTGTTTCTCGGTAAAATACTGAGTAAGATATTGAAAAGGGGAGAAGTTCTGTTTTTATTGCATATATCGACGTTTCAGCTGGATTAGAGCGGTTTTACGTGTACATCTTCCATCGGTAATATAAACAAAAAATCAGGAACATTTTAGAGTATTTTAATGAAAACACATTGATTTTTATCATTTGTATTGGAAACAACATCTTTATATGTCTTTTCTTGGATCGAAATAATATGGAACCTCGCTTTATGATTTGAAGTTAAAATCCTCATATTTGGTAACATAGCGATTTTTTTCACGTTTTTCATGTATTGTGATTGTACGTAAATATATTCGTTTATAGCAATATTTCGATAATTCTTCATGTTTTCTCACGATATGTGATTTGGCTTTCAAATCTCAGAATTTCGCAAATTTTGCATTTTAAGCAAGTTTTCTTGCATTTTGTTTTGTTCTAAAAATCATCGAATTTAGCAATATTTTGACGTTAAAAATCCCCTTTTCCTTTAAGTGTTTTTAGCAAAATATCATCGAAGTAGGCCGAATATTTTGCCGTTTTTCCACGTTTTTGTGAATTTTCAGTTTATTGGTATTATGTCAATAAATTTACGATAAAAATTATGCAAACACATAATTGATTAGAAAATAACCTTAAATACTTCATTTTCAACCAACTATTTGTTTCTCGTTAAAATACTGAGTAAGACATTGTAAAGGGGAGAAGTTATGTTTTTATTGCATATATCGACGTTTCAGCCGGATTAGAGCGGTTTTACGTGTACATCTTCCATCGGTAATATCAACGGAATATCAGGAACATTTTAGAGTATTTTAATGAAAACACATTGATTTTTATCATTTGTATTGGAAACAACATCTTTATATGTCTTTTCTAGGATCTAAATAAGACGAAACCTCGCTCGATGATTTGATGTTAAAATCCTCAAATTTGGTAATATAGCGAATTTTTTTCACGTTTTTCATGTATTGTGATTGTACGTAAATATATTCGTTTATACCAATATTACGATAACTCTTCATGTTTTCTCACGATATGTGATTTGGCTTTCAAATCTCAGAATTTCGCAAATTTTGCATTTCAAGCAAGTTTTCTTGCATTTTGTTTTGTACTAAAAATCATCGAAATTAGCAATATTTTCACGTTTAATATCCTCTTTTCCTTTAAGTGATTTTAGCAAAATATCATCGAATTAGGCCGAATATTTTGTCGTTTTTCCACGTTTTTTGTGAATTTTCAGTTTATTGGTATTAATTCATTAAATATACGATAAAAATTATGCAAACACATAATTGATTAGAAAATAACCTTAAATACTTCATTTTCAATGAACTATTTGTTTCTCGGTCAAATACTGAGTAAGATATTGAAAAGGGGAGAAGTTCTGTTTTTATTGCATATATCGACGTTTCAGCTGGATTAGAGCGGTTTAACATGTACATCTTCCATTGGTAATATAAACGGAAAATCGGAACATTTTAGTTAATTCTAATGAAAACACATTGATTTTTATCATTTGTATTGAAAACAACATTATATGTCTTTTCTAGGATCTAAATAATACGAAACCTTGCTTTATGATTTGAAGTTAAAATCCCCAAATTTGGTAATATAGCGATTTTTTTCACTTTTTTCATGTATTGTGATTGTTCGTAAATATATTCGTTTATACCAATATTACGATAACTCTTCATGTTTTCTCACGATATGTGATTTGGCTTTCAAATCTCAGAATTTTGCAAATTTTACATTTTAAGCAAGTTTTCTTGCATTTTGTTTTGTACTAAAAATCATGGAATTTAGCAATATTTTGACGTTAAATATCCCCTTTTCCTTTAAGTGATTTTAGCAAAATATCATCGAATTAGGCCGAATATTTTGCCGTTTTTCCACGTTTTTGTGAATTTTCAGTTTATTGGTATTAATTCATTAAATATACGATAAAAATTATGCAAACACATAATTGATTAGAAATTAACCTTAAATACTTCATTTTCAATGAACTATTTGTTTCTCGGTCAAATACTGAGTAAGATATTGAAAAGGGGAGAAGTTCTGTTTTTATTGCATATATCGACGTTTCAGCTGGATTAGAGCGGTTTAACGTGTACATCTTCCATTGGTAATATAAACGGAAAATCGGAACATTTTAGTTAATTCTAATGAAAACACATTGATTTTTATCGTTTGTATTGGAAACAACATTTTTATGTCTTTTCTAGGATCTAAAAAAATACGAAACCTCGCTCTATGATTTGAAGTAAAAATCTTCAAATTTGGTAATATAGAGACTTTTTTCACGTTTTTCATGTAGTGTCACTTTACGTAAATGTATTCGTTTTTACCAATATTTCGATACTACTTCATGTTTTTCTCACGATATGTGATTTGGCCTTCAAATCTCAGAATTTCGCAAAATATTCATTCTTAAGCAAGTTTTCTTGCATTTTGTTTTGTACTAAAAATCATCGAATTTAGCAATATTTTGACGTTTGTCATCATCTTTTCCTTTATGTGATTTAAACAAAATATCATCGAATTAGGCAATATTTTGCCGTTTTCCACGTTCTTGTGAATTTACAGTTTATTGGTATTAATTCATTATATATACGATGAAAATGATGCAAACACATAATTGACTAGAAAAAACATTAAATACTTCATTTTCAACCAACTATTTGTTTCTCGTTAAAATACTGAGTAAGATATTGAAAAGGGGAGAAGTTATGTTTTTATTGCATATATCGACGTTTCAGCCGGATTAGAGCGGTTTTACGTGTACATCTTCCATCGGTAATATCAACGGAATATCAGGAACATTTTAGAGTATTTTAATGAAAACACATTGATTTTTATCATTTGTATTGGAAACAACATCTTTATATGTCTTTTCTAGGATCTAAATAAGACGAAACCTCGCGCGATGATTTGATGTTAAAATCCTCAAATTTGGTAATATAGCGAATTTTTTCACGTTTTTCATGTATTGTGATTGTACGTAAATATATTCGTTATACCAATATTACGATAACTCTTCATGTTTTCTCACGATATGTGATTTGGCTTTCAAATCTCAGAATTTCGCAAATTTTGCATTTCAAGCAAGTTTTCTTGCATTTTGTTTGTACTAAAAATCATCGAAATTAGCAATATTTTCACGTTAATATCCTCTTTTCCTTTAAGTGATTTTAGCAAAATATCATCGAATTAGGCCGAATATTTTGTCGTTTTTCCACGTTTTTGTGAATTTTCAGTTTATTGGTATTAATTCATTAAATATACGATAAAAATTATGCAAACACATAATTGATTAGAAAATAACCTTAAATACTTCATTTTCAATGAACTATTTGTTTCTCGGTAAAATACTGAGTAAGATATTGAAAAGGGGAGAAGTTCTGTTTTTATTGCATATATCGACGTTTCAGCTGGATTAGAGCGGTTTAACGTGTACATCTTCCATTGGTAATATAAACGGAAAATCGGAACATTTTAGTTAATTCTAATGAAAACACATTGATTTTTATCATTTGTATTGAAAACAACATTATATGTCTTTTCTAGGATCTAAATAATACGAAACCTTGCTTTATGATTTGAAGTTAAAATCCCAAATTTGGTAATATAGCGATTTTTTTCACGTTTTTCATGTATTGTGATTGTTCGTAAATATATTCGTTTATACCAATATTACGATAACTCTTCATGTTTTCTCACGATATGTGATTTGGCTTTCAAATCTCAGAATTTTGCAAATTTTACATTTTAAGCAAGTTTTCTTGCATTTTGTTTTGTACTAAAAATCATGGAATTTAGCAATATTTTGACGTTAAATATCCCCTTTTCCTTTAAGTGATTTTAGCAAAATATCATCGAATTAGGCCGAATATTTTGCCGTTTTTCCACGTTTTTGTGAATTTTCAGTTTATTGGTATTAATTCATTAAATATACGATAAAAATTATGCAAACACATAATTGATTAGAAATTAACCTTAAATACTTCATTTTCAATCAACTATTTGTTTCTCGTTAAAATACTGAGTAAGATATTAAAAGGGGAGAAGTTCTGTTTTTATTCATATATCGACGTTTCAGCTGGATTAGAGCGGTTTTACGTGTACATCTTCCATTGGTAATATAAACGGAAAATCAGGAACATTTTAGTTAATTCTAATGAAAACACATTGATTTTTTCATTTGTATTGGAAACAACATCTTTATGTCTTTTCTAGGATCTAAAAAAATACGAAACCTCGCTCTATGATTTGAAGTAAAAATCTTCAAATTTTCTTAATATAGAGACTTTTTTCACGTTTTTCATGTAGTGTCACTTTACGTAAATGTATTCGTTTTTACCAATATTTCGATACTACTTCATGTTTTCTCACGATATGTGATTTGGCCTTCAAATCTCAGAATTTCGCAAATTATTCATTTTTAAGCAAGTTTTCTTGCATTTTGTTTTGTACTAAAAATCATCGAATTTCAATATTTTGACGTTTGTCATTATTTTTCCTTTATGTGATTTAACAAAATATCATCGAATTAGGCAATATTTTGCCGTTTTCCACTTCTTTGAATTTTCAGTTTATTGGTATTAATTCATTATATATACGATAAAAATGATGCAAACACATAATTGACTAGAAAAAACATTAAATACTTCATTTTCAACCAACTATTTGTTTCTCGTTAAAATACTGAGTAAGATATTGAAAAGGGGAGAAGTTATGTTTTTATTGCATATATCGACGTTTCAGCTGGATTAGAGCGGTTTTACGTGTACATCTTCCATCGTAATATAAACGGAAAATCAGGAACATTTTAGTATTTAATGAAAACACATTGATTTTTATCATTTGTATTGGAACAACATCTTATATGTCTTTTCTAGGATCTAAATAATACGAAACCTCGCTTTATGATTTGAAGTTAAAATCCTCAAATTTGGTAATATAGCGATTTTTTCACGTTTTTCATGTATTGTGATTGTTCGTAAATATATTCGTTTATACCAATATTTCGATAATTCTTCATGTTTTCTCACGATATGTGATTTGGCTTTCAAATCTCAGAATTTTGCAAATTTTACATTTTAAGCAAGTTTTCTTGCATTTTGTTTTGTACTAAAAATCATGGAATTTAGCAATATTTTGACGTTAAATATCCCCTTTTCCTTTAAGTGATTTTAGCAAAATATCATCGAATTAGGCCGAATATTTTGCCGTTTTTCCACGTTTTTGTGAATTTTCAGTTTATTGGTATTAATTCATTAAATATACGATAAAAATTATGCAAACACATAATTGATTAGAAAATAACCTTAAATACTTCATTTTCAATGAACTATTTGTTTCTCGTAAAATACTGAGTAAGATATTGAAAAGGGGAGAAGTTCTGTTTTTATTGCATATATCGACGTTTCAGCTGGATTAGAGCGGTTTTACGTGTACATCTTCCATTGGTAATATAAACGGAAAATCAGGAACATTTTAGTTAATTCTTAATGAAAACACATTGATTTTTATCATTTGTATTGAAAACAACATCATTATATGTCTTTTCTAGGATCTAAATAATACGAAACCTTGCTTTATGATTTGAAGTTAAAATCCTCAAATTTGGTAATATAGCGATTTTTTTCACGTTTTTCATGTATTGTGATTGTTCGTAAATATATTCGTTTATACCAATATTACGATAACTCTTCATGTTTTCTCACGATATGTGATTTGGCTTTCAAATCTCAGAATTTTGCAAATTTTACATTTTAAGCAAGTTTTCTTGCATTTTGTTTTGTACTAAAAATCATGGAATTTAGCAATATTTTGACGTTAAATATCCCCTTTTCCTTTAAGTGATTTTAGCAAAATATCATCGAATTAGGCCGAATATTTTGCCGTTTTTCCACGTTTTTGTGAATTTTCAGTTTATTGGTATTAATTCATTAAATATACGATAAAAATTATGCAAACACATAATTGATTAGAAATTAACCTTAAATACTTCATTTTCAATGAACTATTTGTTTCTCGGTAAATACTGAGTAAGATATTGAAAAGGGGAGAAGTTCTGTTTTTATTGCATATATCGACGTTTCAGCTGGATTAGAGCGGTTTAACGTGTACATCTTCCATTGGTAATATAAACGGAAAATCGGAACATTTTAGTTAATTCTAATGAAAACACATTGATTTTTATCATTTGTATTGGAAACAATATTTTTATGTCTTTTCTAGGATCTAAAAAATACGAAACCTCGCTCTATGATTTGAAGTAAAAATCTTCAAATTTGGTAATATAGAGACTTTTTTCACGTTTTTCATGTAGTGTCACTTTACGTAAATGTATTCGTTTTTACCAATATTTCGATACTACTTCATGTTTTCTCACGATATGTGATTTGGCCTTCAAATCTCAGAATTTCGCAAATATTCATTTTAAGCAAGTTTTCTTGCATTTTGTTTTGTACTAAAAATCATCGAATTTAGCAATATTTTGACGTTTGTCATCATCTTTTCCTTTATGTGATTTAAACAAAATATCATCGAATTAGGCAATATTTTGCCGTTTTCCACGTTCTTGTGAATTTTCAGTTTATTGGTATTAATTCATTATATATACGATAAAAATGATGCAAACACATAATTGACTAGAAAAAACATTAAATACTTCATTTTCAACCAACTATTTGTTTCTCGTTAAAATACTGAGTAAGATATTGAAAAGGGGAGAAGTTATGTTTTTATTGCATATATCGACGTTTCAGCCGGATTAGAGCGGTTTTACGTGTACATCTTCCATCGGTAATATAACGGAAATCAGGAACATTTTAGAGTATTTTAATGAAAACACATTGATTTTTATCATTTGTATTGGAAACAACATCTTTATATGTCTTTTCTAGGATCTAAATAATACGAAACCTCGCGCGATGATTTGATGTTAAAATCCTCAAATTTGGTAATATAGCGAATTTTTTTCACGTTTTTCATGTATTGTGATTGTACGTAAATATATTCGTTTATACCAATATTACGATAACTCTTCATGTTTTCTCACGATATGTGATTTGGCTTTCAAATCTCAGAATTTCGCAAATTTTGCATTTTAAGCAAGTTTTCTTGCATTTTGTTTTGTACTAAAAATCATCGAATTAGCAATATTTTACGTTAATATCCCTTTTCCTTTAAGTGATTTTAGCAAAATATCATCGAATTAGGCCGAATATTTTGCGTTTTTCCACGTTTTTGTGAATTTTCAGTTTATTGGTATTAATTCATTAAATATACGATAAAAATTATGCAAACACATAATTGATTAGAAATAACCTTAAATACTTCATTTTCAATGAACTATTTGTTTCTCGGTAAATACTGAGTAAGATATTGAAAAGGGGAGAAGTTCTGTTTTTATTGCATATATCGACGTTTCAGCTGGATTAGAGCGGTTTAACGTGTACATCTTCCATTGGTAATATAAACGGAAAATCGGAACATTTTAGTTAATTCTAATGAAAACACATTGATTTTTATCATTTGTATTGAAACAACATTATATGTCTTTTCTAGGATCTAAATAATACGAAACCTTGCTTTATGATTTGAAGTTAAAATCCCAAATTTGGTAATATAGCGATTTTTTTCACGTTTTTCATGTATTGTGATTGTTCGTAAATATATTCGTTTATACCAATATTACGATAACTCTTCATGTTTTCTCACGATATGTGATTTGGCTTTCAAATCTCAGAATTTTGCAAATTTTACATTTTAAGCAAGTTTTCTTGCATTTTGTTTTGTACTAAAAATCATGAATTTAGCAATATTTTGACGTTAAATATCCCCTTTTCCTTTAAGTGATTTTAGCAAAATATCATCGAATTAGGCCGAATATTTTGCCGTTTTTCCACGTTTTTGTGAATTTTCAGTTTATTGGTATTAATTCATTAAATATACGATAAAAATTATGCAAACACATAATTGATTAGAAATTAACCTTAAATACTTCATTTTCAATCAACTATTTGTTTCTCGTTAAAATACTGAGTAAGATATTGAAAAGGGGAGAAGTTCTGTTTTTATTGCATATATCGACGTTTCAGCCGGATTAGAGCGGTTTTACGTGTACATCTTCCATTGGTAATATAAACGGAAAATCAGGAACATTTTAGTTAATTCTAATGAAAACACATTGATTTTTTTTTGTATTGGAAACAACATCTTTATATGTCTTTTCTAGGATCTAAAAAATACGAAACCTCGCTCTATGATTTGAAGTAAAAATCTTCAAATTTTAATATAGAGACTTTTTCACGTTTTTCATGTATGTCACTTTACGTAAATGTATTCGTTTTTACCAATATTTCGATACTACTTCATGTTTTCTCACGATATGTGATTTGGCCTTCAAATCTCAGAATTTCGCAAATTATTCATTTTTAAGCAAGTTTTCTTGCATTTTGTTTTGTACTAAAAATCATCGAATTTAGCAATATTTTGACGTTTGTCATTATATTTTCCTTTATGTGATTTTAACAAAATATCATCGAATTAGGCAATATTTTGCCGTTTTCCACTTCTTTTGTGAATTTTCAGTTTATTGATATTAATTCATTATATATACGATAAAAATGATGCAAACACATAATTGACTAGAAAAAACATTAAATACTTCATTTTCAACCAACTATTTGTTTCTCGTTAAATACTGAGTAAGATATTGAAAAGGGGAGAAGTTATGTTTTTATTGCATATATCGACGTTTCAGCTGGATTAGAGCGGTTTTACGTGTACATCTTCCATCTAATATAAACGGAAAATCAGGAACATTTTAGTTAATTCTAATGAAAACACATTGATTTTTATCATTTGTATTGAAACAACATCATTATATGTCTTTTCTAGGATCTAAATAATACGAAACCTCGCTTTATGATTTGAAGTTAAAATCCTCAAATTTGGTAATATAGCGATTTTTTTCACGTTTTTCATGTATTGTGATTGTTCGTAAATATATTCGTTTATACCAATATTTCGATAATTCTTCATGTTTTCTCACGATATGTGATTTGGCTTTCAAATCTCAGAATTTTGCAAATTTTACATTTTAAGCAAGTTTTCTTGCATTTTGTTTTGTACTAAAAATCATGAATTTAGCAATATTTTGACGTTAAATATCCCCTTTTCCTTTAAGTGATTTTAGCAAAATATCATCGAATTAGGCCGAATATTTTGCCGTTTTTCCACGTTTTTGTGAATTTTCAGTTTATTGGTATTAATTCATTAAATATACGATAAAAATTATGCAAACACATAATTGATTAGAAAATAACCTTAAATACTTCATTTTCAATGAACTATTTGTTTCTCGTAAAATACTGAGTAAGATATTGAAAAGGGGAGAAGTTCTGTTTTTATTGCATATATCGACGTTTCAGCTGGATTAGAGCGGTTTTACGTGTACATTTCCATTGGTAATATAAACGGAAAATCAGGAACATTTTAGTTAATTCTTATGAAAACACATTGATTTTTATCATTTGTATTGAAAACAACATCATTATATGTCTTTTCTAGGATCTAAATAATACAAACCTTGCTTTATGATTTGAAGTTAAAATCCTCAAATTTGGTAATATAGCGATTTTTTTCACGTTTTTCATGTATTGTGATTGTTCGTAAATATATTCGTTTATACCAATATTACGATAACTCTTCATGTTTTCTCACGATATGTGATTTGGCTTTCAAATCTCAGAATTTTGCAAATTTTACATTTTAAGCAAGTTTTCTTGCATTTTGTTTTGTACTAAAAATCATGGAATTTAGCAATATTTTGACGTTAAATATCCCCTTTTCCTTTAAGTGATTTTAGCAAAATATCATCGAATTAGGCCGAATATTTTGCCGTTTTTCCACGTTTTTGTGAATTTTCAGTTTATTGGTATTAATTCATTAAATATACGATAAAAATTATGCAAACACATAATTGATTAGAAATTAACCTTAAATACTTCATTTTCAATGAACTATTTGTTTCTCGGTAAAATGAGTAAGATATTGAAAAGGGGAGAAGTTCTGTTTTTATTGCATATATCGACGTTTCAGCTGGATTAGAGCGGTTTTACGTGTACATCTTCCATTGGTAATATAAACGGAAAATCGGAACATTTTAGTTAATTCTAATGAAAACACATTGATTTTTATCATTTGTATTGGAAACAATTTTTATGTCTTTTCTAGGATCTAAAAAAATACGAAACCTCGCTCTATGATTTGAAGTAAAAATCTTCAAATTTGGTAATATAGAGACTTTTTTCACGTTTTTCATGTAGTGTCACTTTACGTAAATGTATTCGTTTTTACCAATATTTCGATACTACTTCATGTTTTCTCACGATATGTGATTTGGCCTTCAAATCTCAGAATTTCGCAAATATTCATTTTAAGCAAGTTTTCTTGCATTTTGTTTTGTACTAAAAATCATCGAATTTAGCAATATTTTGACGTTTGTCATCATCTTTTCCTTTATGTGATTTAAACAAAATATCATCGAATTAGGCAATATTTTGCCGTTTTCCACGTTCTTGTGAATTTTCAGTTTATTGGTATTAATTCATTATATATACGATAAAAATGATGCAAACACATAATTGACTAGAAAAAACATTAAATACTTCATTTTCAACCAACTATTTGTTTCTCGTTAAAATACTGAGTAAGATATTGAAAAGGGGAGAAGTTATGTTTTTATTGCATATATCGACGTTTCAGCCGGATTAGAGCGGTTTTACGTGTACATCTTCCATCGGTAATATCAACGGAATCAGGAACATTTTAGAGTATTTAATGAAAACACATTGATTTTTATCATTTGTATTGGAAACAACATCTTTATATGTCTTTTCTAGGATCTAAATAAGACGAAACCTCGCGCGATGATTTGAAGTTAAAATCCTCAAATTTGGTAATATAGCGATTTTTTCACGTTTTTCATGTATTGTGATTGTACGTAAATATATTCGTTTATACCAATATTTCGATAACTCTTCATGTTTTCTCACGATATGTGATTTGGCTTTCAAATCTCAGAATTTCGCAAATTTTGCATTTTAAGCAAGTTTTCTTGCATTTTGTTTTGTACTAAAAATCATCGAATTTAGCAATATTTTGACGTTTAATATCCTTTTCCTTTAAGTGATTTTAGCAAAATATCATCGAATTAGGCCGAATATTTTGCGTTTTTCCACGTTTTTGTGAATTTTCAGTTTATTGGTATTAATTCATTAAATATACGATAAAAATTATGCAAACACATAATTGATTAGAAATAACCTTAAATACTTCATTTTCAATGAACTATTTGTTTCTCGTAAATACTGAGTAAGATATTGAAAAGGGGAGAAGTTCTGTTTTTATTGCATATATCGACGTTTCAGCTGGATTAGAGCGGTTTTACGTGTACATCTTCCATTGGTAATATAAACGGAAAATCAGGAACATTTTAGTTAATTCTAATGAAAACACATTGATTTTTATCATTTGTATTGAAAACAACATTATATGTCTTTTCTAGGATCTAAATAATACGAAACCTTGCTTTATGATTTGAAGTTAAAATCCTCAAATTTGGTAATATAGCGATTTTTTTCACGTTTTTCATGTATTGTGATTGTTCGTAAATATATTCGTTTATACCAATATTACGATAACTCTTCATGTTTTCTCACGATATGTGATTTGGCTTTCAAATCTCAGAATTTTGCAAATTTTACATTTTAAGCAAGTTTTCTTGCATTTTGTTTTGTACTAAAAATCATGAATTTAGCAATATTTTGACGTTAAATATCCCCTTTTCCTTTAAGTGATTTTAGCAAAATATCATCGAATTAGGCCGAATATTTTGCCGTTTTTCCACGTTTTTGTGAATTTTCAGTTTATTGGTATTAATTCATTAAATATACGATAAAAATTATGCAAACACATAATTGATTAGAAATTAACCTTAAATACTTCATTTTCAATGAACTATTTGTTTCTCGGTAAATACTGAGTAAGATATTGAAAAGGGGAGAAGTTCTGTTTTTATTGCATATATCGACGTTTCAGCTGGATTAGAGCGGTTTAACGTGTACATCTTCCATTGGTAATATAAACGGAAAATCGGAACATTTTAGTTAATTCTAATGAAAACACATTGATTTTTATCATTTGTATTGGAAACAACATTTTTATGTCTTTTCTAGGATCTAAAAAAATACGAAACCTCGCTCTATGATTTGAAGTAAAAATCTTCAAATTTGGTAATATAGAGACTTTTTTCACGTTTTTCATGTAGTGTCACTTTACGTAAATGTATTCGTTTTTACCAATATTTCGATACTACTTCATGTTTTCTCACGATATGTGATTTGGCCTTCAAATCTCAGAATTTCGCAAATATTCATTTTAAGCAAGTTTTCTTGCATTTTGTTTTGTACTAAAAATCATCGAATTTAGCAATATTTTGACGTTTGTCATCATCTTTTCCTTTATGTGATTTAAACAAAATATCATCGAATTAGGCAATATTTTGCCGTTTTCCACGTTCTTGTGAATTTACAGTTTATTGGTATTAATTCATTATATATACGATAAAAATGATGCAAACACATAATTGACTAGAAAAAATTAATTAAATACTTCATTTTCAACCAACTATTTGTTTCTCGTTAAAATACTGAGTAAGATATTGAAAAGGGGAGAAGTTATGTTTTTATTGCATATATCGACGTTTCAGCCGGATTAGAGCGGTTTTACGTGTACATCTTCCATCGGTAATATCAACGGAAATCAGGAACATTTTAGAGTATTTTAATGAAAACACATTGATTTTTATCATTTGTATTGGAAACAACATCTTTATATGTCTTTTCTAGGATCTAAATAAGACGAAACCTCGCTCGATGATTGTTAAAATCCTCAAATTTGGTAATATAGCGAATTTTTTTCACGTTTTTCATGTATTGTGATTGTACGTAAATATATTCGTTTATACCAATATTACGATAACTCTTCATGTTTTCTCACGATATGTGATTTGGCTTTCAAATCTCAGAATTTCGCAAATTTTGCATTTTAAGCAAGTTTTCTTGCATTTTGTTTTGTACTAAAAATCATGAATTTAGCAATATTTTGACGTTAAATATCCCCTTTTCCTTTAAGTGATTTTAGCAAAATATCATCGAATTAGGCCGAATATTTTGCCGTTTTTCCACGTTTTTGTGAATTTTCAGTTTATTGGTATTAATTCAATAAATATACGATAAAAATTATGCAAACACATAATTGATTAGAAATAACCTTAAATACTTCATTTTCAATCAACTATTTGTTTCTCGGTAAAATACTGAGTAAGATATTGAAAGGGGAGAAGTTCTGTTTTTATTGCATATATCGACGTTTCAGCTGGATTAGAGCGGTTTTATGTGTACATCTTCCATCGGTAATATAAACGGAAAATCAGGAACATTTTAGTATTTTAATGAAAAACATTGATTTTTATCATTTGTATTGGAAACAACATCTTTATATGTCTTTTCTAGGATCTAAATAATACGAACCTCGCTTTATGATTTGAAGTTAAAATCCTCAATTTGGTAATATAGCGATTTTTTCACGTTTTTCATGTATTGTGATTGTACGTAAATATATTCGTTTATACCAATATTTCGATAATTCTTCATGTTTTCTCACGATATGTGATTTGCTTTCAAATCTCAGAATTTCGCAAATTTTGCATTTTAAGCAAGTTTTCTTGCATTTTGTTTTGTACTAAAAATCATCGAATTTAGCAATATTTTGACGTTAAATATCCCCTTTTCCTTTAAGTGATTTTTAGCAAAATATCATCGAATTAGGCCGAATATTTTGCCGTTTTCCACGTTTTTGTGAATTTTCAGTTTATTGGTATTATTCATTAAATTACGATAAAAATTATGCAAACACATAATTGATTAGAAATTAACCTTAAATACTTCATTTTCAATCAACTATTTGTTTCTCGGTAAAATACTGAGTAAGATATTGAAAAGGGGAGAAGTTCTTTTTTATTGCATATATCGACGTTTCAGCTGGATTAGAGCGGTTTTACGTGTACATCTTCCATCGGTAATAAAACGAAAATCAAACATTTTAGTATTTTAATGAAAACACATTGATTTTTATCATTTGTATTGGAAACAACATCTTTATATGTCTTTTCTAGGATCTAAATAATATGAACCTCGCTTATGATTTGAAGTTAAAATCCTCAAATTTGGTAATATAGCGATTTTTTCACGTTTTTCATGTATTGTGATTGTACGTAAATATATTCGTTTATACCAATATTTCGATAATTCTTCATGTTTTCTCACGATATGTGATTTGGCTTTCAAATCTCAGAATTTCGCAAATTTTGCATTTTAAGCAAGTTTTCTTGCATTTTGTTTTGTACTAAAAATCATCGAATTTATCAATATTTTGACGTTAATATCCCTTTTCCTTTAAGTGATTTTTAGCAAAATATCATCGAATTAGGCAATATTTTGCCGTTTTTCCACGTTTTTGAATTTTCAGTTTATGGTATTATTCATAAATACGATAAAAATTATGCAAACACATAATTGATTAGAAAAACCTTAAATACTTCATTTTCAACAACTATTTGTTTCTCGTAAAATACTGAGTAAGATATTGAAAAGGGGAGAAGTTCGTTTTTATTGCATATATCGACGTTTCAGCTGGATTAGAGCGGTTTTACGTGTACATCTTCCATCGGTAATATAAACAAAATCAGGAACATTTTAGAGTATTTTAATGAAAACACATTGATTTTTATCATTTGTATTGGAAACAACATCTTATATGTCTTTTCTAGGATCTAAATAATAGAACCTCGCTTTATGATTTGAAGTTAAAATCCTCAATTTGGTAATATAGCGATTTTTTTCACGTTTTTCATGTATTGTGATTGTACGTAAATATATTCGTTTATACCAATATTTCGATAATTCTTCATGTTTTCTCACGATATGTGATTTGGCTTTCAAATCTCAGAATTTCGCAAATTTTGCATTTTAAGCAAGTTTTCTTGCATTTTGTTTTGTACTAAAAATCATCGAATTTAGCAATATTTTGACGTTAAATATCCCCTTTTCCTTTAAGTGATTTTAGCAAAATATCATCGAAGTAGGCCGAATATTTTGCCGTTTTTCCACGTTTTTGTGAATTTTCAGTTTATTGGTATTATGTCATAAATTTACGATAAAAATTATGCAAACACATAATTGATTAGAAATTAACCTTAAATACTTCATTTTCAATCAACTATTTGTTTCTCGGTAAAATACTGAGTAAGATATTGAAAAGGGGAGAAGTTCTGTTTTTATTGCATATATCGACGTTTCAGCTGGATTAGAGCGGTTTTACGTGTACATCTTCCATCGGTAATATAAACAGAAAATCAGGAACATTTTAGAGTATTTTAATGAAAACACATTGATTTTTATCATTTGTATTGGAAACAACATCTTTATATGTCTTTTCTAGGATCTAAATAATATGGAACCTCGCTTTATGATTTGAAGTAAAATCCTCATTTGGTAACATAGCGATTTTTTTCACGTTTTTCATGTATTGTGATTGTACGTAAATATTTCGTTTATACCAATATTTCGATAATTCTTCATGTTTTCTCACGATATGTGATTTGGCTTTCAAATCTCAGAATTTCGCAAATTTTGCATTTTAAGCAAGTTTTCTTGCATTTTGTTTTGTACTAAAAATCATCGAATTTATCAATATTTTGACGTTAAATATCCCCTTTTCCTTTAAGTGTTTTTAGCAAAATATCATCGAAGTAAGCCGAATATTTTGCCGTTTTTCCACGTTTTTGTGAATTTTCAGTTTATTGGTATTATGTCAATAAATTTACGATAAAAATTATGCAAACACATAATTGATTAGAAATTAACCTTAAATACTTCATTTTCAATCAACTATTTGTTTCTCGGTAAAATACTGAGTAAGATATTGAAAAGGGGAGAAGTTATTTTTACTGCATATATCGACGTTTCAGCTGGATTAGAGCGGTTTTACGTGTACATCTTCCATTGGTAATATAAACGGAAAATCAGGAAGATTTTAGTTAATTCTAATGAAAACACATTGATTTTTATCATTTGTATAGGAAACAACATTTTTATGTCTTTTCTAGGATCTAAAAAAATACGAAACCTCGCTCATGATTTGAAGTAAAAATCTTCAAATTTTCTTAATATAGAGACTTTTTTCACGTTTTTCATGTAGTGTCACTTTACGTAAATGTATTCGTTTTTACCAATATTTCGATACTACTTCATGTTTTCTCACGATATGTGATTTGGCCTTCCAATCTCAGAATTTCGCAAATTATTTATTTTTAAGCAAGTTTTCCTGCATTTTGTTTTGTACTAAAAATCATCGAATTTAGCAATATTTTGACGTTTGTCATCATCTTTTCCTTTATGTGATTTAAACAAAATATCATCGAATTTGGCAATATTTTGCCGTTTTCCACGTTCTTTTGAATTTTCAGTTTATTGATATTAATTCATTATATATACGATAAAAATGATGCAAACATATAATTGACTAGAAAAAACATTAAATACTTCATTTTCAACCAACTATTTGTTTCTCGTTAAAATACTGAGTAATATATTGAAAAGGGGAGAAGTTATATTTTTACTGCATATATCGACGTTTCAGCCGGATTAGAGCAGTTTTACGTGTACATCTTCCATCGGTAATATAAACGGAAAATCAGGAACATTTTAGTTAATTCTAATGAAAACACATTGATTTTTATCTTTGTATTGAAAACAACATCATTATATGTCTTTTCTAGGATCTAAATAATGCGAAACCTCGCTCTATGATTTGAAGTAAAATCTTCAAATTTGGTAATATAGAGACTTTTTTCACGTTTTTCATGTATTGTGATTGTACGTAAATATATTCGTTTTTACCAATATTTCGATACTACTTCATGTTTTCTCACGATATGTGATTTGGCCTTCAAAACTCAGAATTTCGCAAATTATTCATTTTTAAGCAAGTTTTCTTGCATTTTGTTTTGTACTAAAAATCATCGAATTTAGCAATATTTTGACGTTTGTCATCATCTTTTCCTTTATGTGATTTAAACAAAATATCATCGAATTAGGCAATATTTTGCCGTTTTCCACGTTCTTGTGAATTTTCAGTTTATTGGTATTAATTCATTATATATACGATAAAAATGATGCAAACACATAATTGACTAGAAAAAACATTAAATACTTCATTTTCAACCAACTATTTGTTTCTCGTTAAAATACTGAGTAAGATATTGAAAAGGGGAGAAGTTATGTTTTTATTGCATATATCGACGTTTCAGTCGGATTAGAGCGGTTTTACGTGTACATCTTCCATCGGTAATATCAACGGAATCAGGAACATTTTAGAGTATTTTAATGAAAACACATTGATTTTTATCATTTGTATTGGAAACAACATCTTTATATGTCTTTTCTAGGATCTAAATAAGACGAAACCTCGCTCGATGATTTGATGTTAAAATCCTCAAATTTGGTAATATAGCGATTTTTTTCACGTTTTCATGTATTGTGATTGTACGTAAATATATTCGTTTATACCAATATTACGATAACTCTTCATGTTTTCTCACGATATGTGATTTGGCTTTCAAATCTCAGAATTTTTTAAATTTTACATTTTAAGCAAGTTTTCTTGCATTTTGTTTTGTACTAAAAATCATGGAATTTAGCAATATTTTGACGTTAAATATCCCCTTTTCCTTTAAGTGATTTTAGCAAAATATCATCGAATTAGGCCGAATATTTTGCCGTTTTTCCACGTTTTTGTGAATTTTCAGTTTATTGGTATTAATTCATTAAATATACGATAAAAATTATGCAAACACATAATTGATTAGAAAATAACCTT
This sequence comes from Procambarus clarkii, assembly GCF_040958095.1. NCBI lineage: Eukaryota > Metazoa > Arthropoda > Malacostraca > Decapoda > Cambaridae > Procambarus > Procambarus clarkii. Next base: position 1,375,451 of record NW_027189147.1, on the reverse strand, counting down.
AAATACTTCATTTTCAATGAACTATTTGTTTCTCGGTAAAATACTGAGTAAGATATTGAAAAGGGGAGAAGTTCTGTTTTTATATCATATATCGACGTTTGAGCTGGGTTAGAGCGGTTTTACGTGTACATCTTCCATTGGTAATATAAACGGAAAATCAGGAACATTTTAGTTAATTCTTATGAAAACACATTGATTTTTATCATTTGTATTGAAAACAACATCATTATATGTCTTTTCTAGGATCTAAATAATACGAAACCTTGCTTTATGATTTGAAGTTAAAATCCTCAAATTTGGTAATATAGCGATTTTTTTCACGTTTTTCATGTATTGTGATTGTTCGTAAATATATTCATTTATACCAATATTTCGATAATTCTTCATGTTTTCTCACGATATGTGATTTGGCTTTCAAATCTCAGAATTTCGCAAATTTTGCATTTTAAGCAAGTTTTCTTGCATTTTGTTTTGTTCTAAAAATCATCGAATTTAGCAATATTTGACGTTAAATATCCCCTTTTCCTTTAAGTGATTTTAGCAAAATATCATCGAATTAGGCCGAATATTTTGCAGTTTTTCCACGTTTTTGTGAATTTTCAGTTTATTGGTATTAATTCATTAAATATACGATAAAAATTATGCAAACACATAATTGATTAGAAAATAACTTTAAATACTTCATTTTCAATGAACTATTTGTTTCTCGGTAAAATACTGAGTAAGATATTGAAAAGGGGAGTTCTGTTTTTATTGCATATATCGACGTTTCAGCTGGATTAGAGCGGTTTAACGTGTACATCTTCCATTGGTAATATAAACGCAAAATCGGGAACATTTTAGTTAATTGTAATGAAAACACATTGATTTTTATCATTTGTATTGGAAACAACATTTTTATGTCTTTTCTAGGATCTAAAAAATACGAAACCTCGCTCGATGATTTGAAGTAAAAATCTTCAAATTTTCTTAATATAGAGACTTTTTTCACGTTTTTCATGTAGTGTCACTCTACGTAAATGTATTCGTTTTTACCAATATTTCGATACTACTTCATGTTTTCTCACGATATGTGATTTGGCCTTCCAATCTCAGAATTTCGCAAATTATTTTTTTTAAGCAAGTTTTCTTGCATTTTGTTTTGTACTAAAAATCATCGAATTTAGCAATATTTTGACGTTTGTCATCATCTTTTCCTTTATGTGATTTAAACAAAATATCATCGAATTTGGCAATATTTTGCCGTTTTCCACGTTCTTTTGAATTTTCAGTTTATTGATATTAATTCATTATATATACGATAAAAATGATGCAAACACATAATTGACTAGAAAAAAACATTAAATACTTCATTTTCAACCAACTATTTGTTTCTCGTTAAAATACTGAGTAATATATTGAAAAGGGGAGAAGTTATATTTTTATTGCATATATCGACGTTTCAGCCGGATTAGAGCAGTTTTACGTGTACAGTTTCCATCGGTAATATAAACGGAAAATCAGGAACATTTTAGTTAATTCTAATGAAAACACATTGATTTTTATCATTTGTATTGAAAACAACATCATTATATGTCTTTTCTAGGATCTAAATAATGCGAAACCTCGCTCTATGATTTGAAGTAAAAATCTTCAAATTTGGTAATATAGAGACTTTTTTCACGTTTTTCATGTATTGTGATTGTACGTAAATATATTCGTTTTTACCGATATTTCGATTCTACTTCATGTTTTCTCACGATATGTGATTTGGCCTTCAAAACTCAGAATTTCGCAAATTATTCATTTTTAAGCAAGTTTTCTTGCATTTTGTTTTGTACTAAAAATCATCGAATTTAGCAATATTTTGACGTTTGTCATCATCTTTTCCTTTATGTGATTTAAACAAAATATCATTGAATTAGGCAATATTTTGCCGTTTTCCACGTTCTTGTGAATTTTCAGTTTATTGGTATTAATTCATTATATATACGATAAAAATGATGCAAACACATAATTGACTAGAAAAAACATTAAATACTTCATTTTCAACCAACTATTTGTTTCTCGTTAAAATACTGAGTAAGATATTGAAAAGGGGAGAAGTTATGTTTTTATTGCATATATCGACGTTTCAGCCGGATTAGAGCGGTTTTACGTGTACATCTTCCATCGGTAATATCAACGGAAAATCAGGAACATTTTAGTTAATTCTTATGAAAACACATTGATTTTTATCATTTGTATTGAAAACAACATCATTATATGTCTTTTCTAGGATCTAAATAATACGAAACCTTGCTTTATGATTTGAAGTTAAAATCCTCAAATTTGGTAATATAGCGATTTTTTTCACGTTTTTCATGTATTGTGATTGTTCGTAATATATTCATTTATACCAATATTTCGATAATTCTTCATGTTTTCTCACGATATGTGATTTGGCTTTCAAATCTCAGAATTTCGCAAATTTTGCATTTTAAGCAAGTTTTCTTGCATTTTGTTTTGGACTAAAAATCATCGAAATTAGCAATATTTTCACTTTTAATATCCTCTTTTCCTTTAAGTGATTTTAGCAAAATATCATCGAATTAGGACGAATATTTTGTCGTTTTTCTACGTTTTTGTGAATTTTCAGTTTATTGGTATTAATTCATTAAATATACGATAAAAATTATGCAAACACATAATTGATTAGAAATTAACCTTAAATACTTCATTTTCAATCAACTATTTGTTTCTCGGTAAAATACTGAGTAAGATATTGAAAAGGGGAGAAGTTCTGTTTTTATTGCATATATCGACGTTTCAGCTGGATTAGAGCGGTTTTACGTGTACATCTTCCATCGGTAATATAAACAAAAATCAGGAACATTTTAGAGTATTTTAATGAAAACACATTGATTTTTATCATTTGTATTGGAAACAACATCTTTATATGTCTTTTCTTGGATCGAAATAATATGGAACCTCGCTTTATGATTTGAAGTTAAAATCCTCATATTTGGTAACATAGCGATTTTTTTCACGTTTTTCATGTATTGTGATTGTACGTAAATATATTCGTTTATAGCAATATTTCGATAATTCTTCATGTTTTCTCACGATATGTGATTTGGCTTTCAAATCTCAGAATTTCGCAAATTTTGCATTTTAAGCAATTTTCTTGCATTTTGTTTTGTTCTAAAAATCATCGAATTTAGCAATATTTGACGTTAAATATCCCCTTTTCCTTTAAGTGATTTTAGCAAAATATCATCGAATTAGGCCGAATATTTTGCAGTTTTTCCACGTTTTTGTGAATTTTCAGTTTATTGGTATTAATTCATTAAATATACGATAAAAATTATGCAAACACATAATTGATTAGAAAATAACTTTAAATACTTCATTTTCAATGAACTATTTGTTTCTCGGTAAAATACTGAGTAAGATATTGAAAAGGGGAGTTCTGTTTTTATTGCATATATCGACGTTTCAGCTGGATTAGAGCGGTTTAACGTGTACATCTTCCATTGGTAATATAAACGCAAAATCGGGAACATTTTAGTTAATTGTAATGAAAACACATTGATTTTTATCATTTGTATTGGAAACAACATTTTTATGTCTTTTCTAGGATCTAAAAAAATACGAAACCTCGCTCGATGATTTGAAGTAAAAATCTTCAAATTTTCTTAATATAGAGACTTTTTTCACGTTTTTCATGTAGTGTCACTCTACGTAAATGTATTCGTTTTTACCAATATTTCGATACTACTTCATGTTTTCTCACGATATGTGATTTGGCCTTCCAATCTCAGAATTTCGCAAATTATTTTTTTTAAGCAAGTTTTCTTGCATTTTGTTTTGTACTAAAAATCATCGAATTTAGCAATATTTTGACGTTTGTCATCATCTTTTCCTTTATGTGATTTAAACAAAATATCATCGAATTTGGCAATATTTTGCCGTTTTCCACGTTCTTTTGAATTTTCAGTTTATTGATATTAATTCATTATATATACGATAAAAATGATGCAAACACATAATTGACTAGAAAAAAACATTAAATACTTCATTTTCAACCAACTATTTGTTTCTCGTTAAAATACTGAGTAATATATTGAAAAGGGGAGAAGTTATATTTTTATTGCATATATCGACGTTTCAGCCGGATTAGAGCAGTTTTACGTGTACAGTTTCCATCGGTAATATAAACGGAAAATCAGGAACATTTTAGTTAATTCTAATGAAAACACATTGATTTTTATCATTTGTATTGAAAACAACATCATTATATGTCTTTTCTAGGATCTAAATAATGCGAAACCTCGCTCTATGATTTGAAGTAAAAATCTTCAAATTTGGTAATATAGAGACTTTTTTCACGTTTTTCATGTATTGTGATTGTACGTAAATATATTCGTTTTTACCGATATTTCGATTCTACTTCATGTTTTCTCACGATATGTGATTTGGCCTTCAAAACTCAGAATTTCGCAAATTATTCATTTTTAAGCAAGTTTTCTTGCATTTTGTTTTGTACTAAAAATCATCGAATTTAGCAATATTTTGACGTTTGTCATCATCTTTTCCTTTATGTGATTTAAACAAAATATCATTGAATTAGGCAATATTTTGCCGTTTTCCACGTTCTTGTGAATTTTCAGTTTATTGGTATTAATTCATTATATATACGATAAAAATGATGCAAACACATAATTGACTAGAAAAAACATTAAATACTTCATTTTCAACCAACTATTTGTTTCTCGTTAAAATACTGAGTAAGATATTGAAAAGGGGAGAAGTTATGTTTTTATTGCATATATCGACGTTTCAGCCGGATTAGAGCGGTTTTACGTGTACATCTTCCATCGGTAATATCAACGGAAAATCAGGAACATTTTAGTTAATTCTTATGAAAACACATTGATTTTTATCATTTGTATTGAAAACAACATCATTATATGTCTTTTCTAGGATCTAAATAATACGAAACCTTGCTTTATGATTTGAAGTTAAAATCCTCATATTTGGTAATATAGCGATTTTTTTCACGTTTTTCATGTATTGTGATTGTTCGTAAATATATTCATTTATACCAATATTTCGATAATTCTTCATGTTTTCTCACGATATGTGATTTGGCTTTCAAATCTCAGAATTTCGCAAATTTTGCATTTTAAGCAAGTTTTCTTGCATTTTGTTTTGGACTAAAAATCATCGAAATTAGCAATATTTTCACTTTTAATATCCTCTTTTCCTTTAAGTGATTTTAGCAAAATATCATCGAATAGGCGAATATTTTGCCGTTTTTCTACGTTTTGTGAATTTTCAGTTTATTGGTATTAATTCATTAAATACGATAAAAATTATGCAAACACATAATTGATTAGAAATTAACCTTAAATACTTCATTTTCAATCAACTATTTGTTTCTCGGTAAAATACTGAGTAAGATATTGAAAAGGGGAGAAGTTCTGTTTTTATTGCATATATCGACGTTTCAGCTGGATTAGAGCGGTTTTACGTGTACATCTTCCATCGGTAATATAAACAAAAATCAGGAACATTTTAGAGTATTTTAATGAAAACACATTGATTTTTATCATTTGTATTGGAAACAACATCTTTATATGTCTTTTCTAGGATCTAAATAATATGGAACCTCGCTTTATGATTTGAAGTTAAAATCCTCATATTTGGTAACATAGCGATTTTTTTCACGTTTTTCATGTATTGTGATTGTACGTAAATATATTCGTTTATACAATATTTCGATAATTCTTCATGTTTTCTCACGATATGTGATTTGGCTTTCAAATCTCAGAATTTCGCAAATTTTGCATTTTAAGCAAGTTTTCTTGCATTTTGTTTTGTTCTAAAAATCATCGAATTTAGCAATATTTTGACGTTAAATATCCCCTTTTCCTTTAAGTGTTTTAGCAAAATATCATCGAATAGGCCGAATATTTTGCAGTTTTTCCACGTTTTTGTGAATTTTCAGTTTATTGGTATTATTCATAAATATACGATAAAAATTATGCAAACACATAATTGATTAGAAATAACCTTAAATACTTCATTTTCAATGAACTATTTGTTTCTCGGTAAAATACTGAGTAAGATATTGAAAAGGGGAGTTCTGTTTTTATGCATATATCGACGTTTCAGCTGGATTAGAGCGGTTTTAACGTGTACATCTTCCATTGGTAATATAAACGGAAAATCGGAACATTTTAGTTAATTGTAATGAAAACACATTGATTTTTATCATTTGTATTGGAAACAACATTTTTATGTCTTTTCTAGGATCTAAAAAAATACGAAACCTCGCTCGATGATTTGAAGTAAAAATCTTCAAATTTTCTTAATATAGAGACTTTTTTCACGTTTTTCATGTAGTGTCACTTACGTAAATGTATTCGTTTTTACCAATATTTCGATACTACTTCATGTTTTCTCACGATATGTGATTTGGCCTTCCAATCTCAGAATTTCGCAAATTATTTTTTTTAAGCAAGTTTTCTTGCATTTTGTTTTGTACTAAAAATCATCGAATTTATCAATATTTTGACGTTAAATATCCCCTTTTCCTTTAAGTGTTTTAGCAAAATATCATCGAAGGCCGAATATTTTGCCGTTTTCCACGTTTTTGTGAATTTTCAGTTTATTGGTATTATTCAATATTTACGATAAAAATTATGCAAACCATAATTGATTAGAAAAACCTTAAATACTTCATTTTCAATCAACTATTTGTTTCTCGTAAAATACTGAGTAAGATATTGAAAAGGGGAGAAGTTGTTTTTATTGCATATATCGAGTTTCAGCTGGATTAGAGCGGTTTTACGTGTACATCTTCCATTGGTAATATAAACGGAAAATCAGGAACATTTTAGTTAATTCTAATGAAAACACATTGATTTTTATCATTTGTATTGGAAACAACATTTTATGTCTTTTCTAGGATCTAAAAATACGAAACCTCGCTCTATGATTTGAAGTAAAAATCTTCAAATTTTCTTAATATAGAGACTTTTTTCACGTTTTTCATGTATTGTGATTGTACGTAAATATATTCGTTTTTACCAATATTTCGATACTACTTCATGTTTTCTCACGATATGTGATTTGGCCTTCAAATCTCAGAATTTCGCAAATTATTTCATTTTTAAGCAAGTTTTCTTGCATTTTGTTTTGTACTAAAAATCATCGAATTTAGCAATATTTTGACGTTTGTCATATCTTTTCCTTTATGTGATTTAAACAAAATATCATCGAATTAGGCAATATTTTGCCGTTTTCCACGTTCTTGTGAATTTTCAGTTTATTGGTATTAATTCATTATATATACGATAAAAATGATGCAAACACATAATTGACTAGAAAAAACATTAAATACTTCATTTTCAACCAACTATTTGTTTCTCGTTAAAATACTGAGTAAGATATTGAAAAGGGGAGAAGTTATGTTTTTATTGCATATATCGACGTTTCAGCGGATTAGAGCGGTTTTACGTGTACATCTTCCATCGGTAATATAACGGAAATCAGGAACATTTTAGAGTATTTTAATGAAAACACATTGATTTTTATCATTTGTATTGAAACAACATCTTTATATGTCTTTTCTAGGATCTAAATAAGACGAAACCTCGCTCGATGATTTGAAGTTAAAATCCTCAAATTTGGTAATATAGCGATTTTTTTCACGTTTTTCATGTATTGTGATTGTACGTAAATATATTCGTTTATACCAATATTTCGATAACTCTTCATGTTTTCTCACGATATGTGATTTGGCTTTCAAATCTCAGAATTTCGCAAATTTTACATTTTAAGCAAGTTTTCTTGCATTTTTTTTGTACTAAAAATCATCGAATTTAGCAATATTTTGACGTTAAATATCCCTTTTTTTAAGTGATTTTAGCAAAATATCATCGAATTAGGCCGAATATTTTGCCGTTTTTCCACGTTTTGTGAATTTTCAGTTTATTGGTATTAATTCATTAAATACGATAAAAATTATGCAAACACATAATTGATTAGAAAATAACCTTAAATACTTCATTTTCAATGAACTATTTGTTTCTCGGTAAAATACTGAGTAAGATATTGAAAAGGGGAGAAGTTCTGTTTTTATTGCATATATCGACGTTTCAGCTGGATTAGAGCGGTTTTACGTGTACATCTTCCATCGGTAATATAAACGGAAAATCAGGAACATTTTAGTTAATTCTTAATGAAAACACATTGATTTTTATCATTTGTATTGAAACAACATCTTATATGTCTTTTCTAGGATCTAAATAATACGAAACCTCTTTATGATTTGAAGTTAAAATCCTCAAATTTGGTAATATAGCGATTTTTTTCACGTTTTTCATGTATTGTGATTGTTCGTAAATATATTCGTTTATACCAATATTTCGATAATTCTTCATGTTTTCTCACGATATGTGATTTGGCTTTCAAATCTCAGAATTTCGCAAATTTTGCATTTTAAGCAAGTTTTCTTGCATTTTGTTTTGTTAAAAATCATCGAATTTAGCAATATTTGACGTTAAATATCCCTTTTCCTTTAAGTGATTTTAGCAAAATATCATCGAATTAGGCCGAATATTTTGCGTTTTTCCACGTTTTTGTGAATTTTCAGTTTATTGGTATTAATTCATTAAATATACGATAAAAATTATGCAAACACATAATTGATTAGAAAATAACCTTAAATACTTCATTTTCAATGAACTATTTGTTTCTCGGTAAAATACTGAGTAAGATATTGAAAAGGGGAGTTCTGTTTTTATTGCATATATCGACGTTTCAGCTGGATTAGAGCGGTTTTACGTGTACATCTTCCATTGGTAATATAAACGGAAAATCGGAACATTTTAGTTAATTTAATGAAAACACATTGATTTTTATCATTTGTATTGGAAACAACATTTTTATGTCTTTTCTAGGATCTAAAAAAATACGAAACCTCGCTCATGATTTGAAGTAAAAATCTTCAAATTTTCTTAATATAGAGACTTTTTTCACGTTTTTCATGTAGTGTCACTTACGTAAATGTATTCGTTTTACCAATATTTCGATACTACTTCATGTTTTCTCACGATATGTGATTTGGCCTTCAATCTCAGAATTTCGCAAATTATTTTTTTAAGCAAGTTTTCTTGCATTTTGTTTTGTACTAAAAATCATCGAATTTAGCAATATTTTGACGTTTGTCATCATCTTTTCCTTTATGTGATTTAAACAAATATCATCGAATTTGGCAATATTTTGCCGTTTTCCACGTTCTTTTGAATTTTCAGTTTATTGATATTAATTCATTATATATACGATAAAAATGATGCAAACACATAATTGACTAGAAAAAACATTAAATACTTCATTTTCAACCAACTATTTGTTTCTCGTTAAAATACTGAGTAATATTGAAAAGGGGAGAAGTTATTTTTATTGCATATATCGACGTTTCAGCCGGATTAGAGCGTTTTACGTGTACATCTTATCGGTAATATAAACGGAAAATCAGGAACATTTTAGTTAATTCTAATGAAAACACATTGATTTTTATCATTTGTATTGAAACAACATCATTATATGTCTTTTCTAGGATCTAAATAATGCGAAACCTCGCTCTATGATTTGAAGTAAAAATCTTCAAATTTGGTAATATAGAGACTTTTTTCACGTTTTTCATGTATTGTGATTGTACGTAAATATATTCGTTTTTACCAATATTTCGATACTACTTCATGTTTTCTCACGATATGTGATTTGGCCTTCAAACTCAGAATTTCGCAAATTATTCATTTTTAAGCAAGTTTTCTTGCATTTTGTTTTGTACTAAAAATCATCGAATTTAGCAATATTTTGACGTTTGTCATCATCTTTTCCTTTATGTGATTTAAACAAAATATCATCGAATTAGGCAATATTTTGCCGTTTTCCACGTTCTTGTGAATTTTCAGTTTATTGGTATTAATTCATTATAATACGATAAAAATGATGCAAACACATAATTGACTAGAAAAAACATTAAATACTTCATTTTCAACCAACTATTTGTTTCTCGTTAAAATACTGAGTAAGATATTGAAAAGGGGAGAAGTTATGTTTTTATTGCATATATCGACGTTTCAGCCGGATTAGAGCGGTTTTACGTGTACATCTTCCATCGGTAATATAAACGGAAAATCAGGAACATTTTAGTTAATTCTTATGAAAACACATTGATTTTTATCATTTGTATTGAAAACAACATCATTATATGTCTTTTCTAGGATCTAAATAATACGAAACCTCGCTTTATGATTTGAAGTTAAAATCCTCAAATTTGGTAATATAGCGATTTTTTTCACGTTTTTCATGTATTGTGATTGTTCGTAAATATATTCGTTTATACCAATATTTCGATAATCTTCATGTTTTCTCACGATATGTGATTTGGCTTTCAAATCTCAGAATTTCGCAAATTTTCATTTTAAGCAAGTTTTCTTGCATTTTGTTTTGTACTAAAAATCATCGAATTAGCAATATTTTACGTTTAATATCCTCTTTTCCTTTAAGTGATTTTAGCAAAATATCATCGAATTAGGCGAATATTTTGCGTTTTTCCACGTTTTTGTGAATTTTCAGTTTATTGGTATTAATTCATTAATATACGATAAAAATTATGCAAACACATAATTGATTAGAAATTAACCTTAAATACTTCATTTTCAATCAACTATTTGTTTCTCGGTAAAATACTGAGTAAGATATTGAAAAGGGGAGAAGTTCTGTTTTTATTGCATATATCGACGTTTCAGCTGGATTAGAGCGGTTTTACGTGTACATCTTCCATCGGTAATATAAACAAAATCAGGAACATTTTAGAGTATTTTAATGAAAACACATTGATTTTTATCATTTGTATTGGAAACAACATCTTTATATGTCTTTTCTAGGATCTAAATAATATGAACCTCGCTTTATGATTTGAAGTTAAAATCCTCAATTTGGTAACATAGCGATTTTTTTCACGTTTTTCATGTATTGTGATTGTACGTAAATATATTCGTTTATACCAATATTTCGATAATTCTTCATGTTTTCTCACGATATGTGATTTGGCTTTCAAATCTCAGAATTTCGCAAATTTTGCATTTTAAGCAAGTTTTCTTGCATTTTGTTTTGTTCTAAAAATCATCGAATTTAGCAATATTTGACGTTAAATATCCCCTTTTCCTTTAAGTGATTTTAGCAAAATATCATCGAATTAGGCCGAATATTTTGCAGTTTTTCCACGTTTTTGTGAATTTTCAGTTTATTGGTATTAATTCATTAAATATACGATAAAAATTATGCAAACACATAATTGATTAGAAAATAACTTAAATACTTCATTTTCAATGAACTATTTGTTTCTCGGTAAAATACTGAGTAAGATATTGAAAAGGGGAGTTCTGTTTTTATTGCATATATCGACGTTTCAGCTGGATTAGAGCGGTTTACGTGTACATCTTCCATTGGTAATATAAACGCAAAATCGGAACATTTTAGTTAATTGTAATGAAAACACATTGATTTTTATCATTTGTATTGGAAACAACATTTTTATGTCTTTTCTAGGATCTAAAAAATACGAAACCTCGCTCGATGATTTGAAGTAAAAATCTTCAAATTTTCTTAATATAGAGACTTTTTTCACGTTTTTCATGTAGTGTCACTTACGTAAATGTATTCGTTTTACCAATATTTCGATACTACTTCATGTTTTCTCACGATATGTGATTTGGCTTCAATCTCAGAATTTCGCAAATTATTTTTTAAGCAAGTTTTCTTGCATTTTGTTTTGTACTAAAAATCATCGAATTTAGCAATATTTTGACGTTTGTCATCATCTTTTCCTTTAGTGATTTAAACAAAATATCATCGAATTTGGCAATATTTTGCCGTTTTCCACGTTTTTTGAATTTTCAGTTTATTGATATTAATTCATTATATATACGATAAAAATGATGCAAACACATAATTGACTAGAAAAAAACATTAAATACTTCATTTTCAACCAACTATTTGTTTCTCGTTAAAATACTGAGTAATATATTGAAAAGGGGAGAAGTTATTTTTATTGCATATATCGACGTTTCAGCCGGATTAGAGCGTTTTACGTGTACATCTTCCATCGGTAATATAACGGAAAATCAGGAACATTTTAGTTAATTCTAATGAAAACACATTGATTTTTATCATTTGTATTGAAAACAACATCATTATATGTCTTTTCTAGGATCTAAATAATGCGAAACCTCGCTCTATGATTTGAAGTAAAATCTTCAAATTTGGTAATATAGAGACTTTTTTCACGTTTTTCATGTATTGTGATTGTACGTAAATATATTCGTTTTACCATATTTCGATTCTACTTCATGTTTTCTCACGATATGTGATTTGGCTTCAAATCTCAGAATTTCGCAAATTATTCATTTTTAAGCAAGTTTTCTTGCATTTTGTTTTGTACTAAAAATCATCGAATTTAGCAATATTTTGACGTTTGTCATCATCTTTTCCTTTATGTGATTTAAACAAAATATCATCGAATTAGGCAATATTTTGCCGTTTTCCACGTTCTTGTGAATTTTCAGTTTATTGGTATTAATTCATTATATATACGATAAAAATGATGCAAACACATAATTGACTAGAAAAAACATTAAATACTTCATTTTCAACCAACTATTTGTTTCTCGTTAAAATACTGAGTAAGATATTGAAAAGGGGAGAAGTTATGTTTTTATTGCATATATCGACGTTTCAGCCGGATTAGAGCGGTTTTACGTGTACATCTTCCATCGGTAATATCAACGGAAAATCAGGAACATTTTAGTTAATTCTTATGAAAACACATTGATTTTTATCATTTGTATTGAAAACAACATCATTATATGTCTTTTCTAGGATCTAAATAATACGAAACCTTGCTTTATGATTTGAAGTTAAAATCCTCAAATTTGGTAATATAGCGATTTTTTTCACGTTTTTCATGTATTGTGATTGTTCGTAAATATATTCATTTATACCAATATTTCGATAATTCTTCATGTTTTCTCACGATATGTGATTTGGCTTTCAAATCTCAGAATTTCGCAAATTTTGCATTTTAAGCAAGTTTTCTTGCATTTTGTTTTGTACTAAAAATCATCGAATTAGCAATATTTTCACGTTTTAATATCCTCTTTTCCTTTAAGTGATTTTAGCAAAATATCATCGAATTAGGCGAATATTTTGCGTTTTTCCACGTTTTTGTGAATTTTCAGTTTATTGGTATTAATTCATTAAATATACGATAAAAATTATGCAAACACATAATTGATTAGAAATTAACCTTAAATACTTCATTTTCAAACTATTTGTTTCTCGGTAAAATACTGAGTAAGATATTGAAAAGGGGAGAAGTTCTGTTTTTATTGCATATATCGACGTTTCAGCTGGATTAGAGCGGTTTTACGTGTACATCTTCCATCGGTAATATAAACAAAAATCAGGAACATTTTAGAGTATTTTAATGAAAACACATTGATTTTTATCATTTGTATTGGAAACAACATCTTTATATGTCTTTTCTTGGATCGAAATAATATGGAACCTCGCTTTATGATTTGAAGTTAAAATCCTCATATTTGGTAACATAGCGATTTTTTTCACGTTTTTCATGTATTGTGATTGTACGTAAATATATTCGTTTATACAATATTTCGATAATTCTTCATGTTTTCTCACGATATGTGATTTGGCTTTCAAATCTCAGAATTTCGCAAATTTTGCATTTTAAGCAAGTTTTCTTGCATTTTGTTTTGTTCTAAAAATCATCGAATTTAGCAATATTTGACGTTAAATATCCCCTTTTCCTTTAAGTGATTTTAGCAAAATATCATCGAATTAGGCCGAATATTTTGCAGTTTTTCACGTTTTTGTGAATTTTCAGTTTATTGGTATTAATTCATTAAATATACGATAAAAATTATGCAAACACATAATTGATTAGAAAATAACTTAAATACTTCATTTTCAATGAACTATTTGTTTCTCGGTAAAATACTGAGTAAGATATTGAAAAGGGGAGTTCTGTTTTTATTGCATATATCGACGTTTCAGCTGGATTAGAGCGGTTTACGTGTACATCTTCCATTGGTAATATAAACGAAAATCGGAACATTTTAGTTAATTTAATGAAAACACATTGATTTTTATCATTTGTATTGGAAACAACATTTTTATGTCTTTTCTAGGATCTAAAAAATACGAAACCTCGCTCGATGATTTGAAGTAAAATCTCAAATTTTAATATAGAGACTTTTTTCACGTTTTTCATGTAGTGTCATTACGTAAATGTATTCGTTTTTATACCAATATTTCGATACTACTTCATGTTTTCTCACGATATGTGATTTGGCCTTCAAATCTCAGAATTTCGCAAATTATTTTTTAAGCAAGTTTTCTTGCATTTTGTTTTGTACTAAAAATCATCGAATTTAGCAATATTTTGACGTTAAATATCCCTTTTCCTTTAAGTGATTTTAGCAAAATATCATCGAATTAGGCCGAATATTTTGCCGTTTTTCCACGTTTTTGTGAATTTTCAGTTTATTGGTATTAATTCAATAAATTACGATAAAAATTATGCACATAATTGATTAGAAATTAACCTTAAATACTTCATTTTCAATCAACTATTTGTTTCTCGGTAAAATACTGAGTAAGATATTGAAAAGGGGAGAAGTTCTGTTTTTATTGCATATATCGACGTTTCAGCTGGATTAGAGCGGTTTTACGTGTACATCTTCCATTGGTAATATAAACGGAAAATCAGGAACATTTTAGTTAATTCTAATGAAAACACATTGATTTTTATCATTTGTATTGGAAACAACATTTTATGTCTTTTCTAGGATCTAAAAAATACGAAACCTCGCTCTATGATTTGAAGTAAAATCTTCAAATTTTAATATAGAGACTTTTTTCACGTTTTTCATGTAGTGATTTACGTAAATGTATTCGTTTTACCAATATTTCGATACTACTTCATGTTTTCTCACGATATGTGATTTGGCCTTCAATCTCAGAATTTCGCAAATTATTTATTTTTAAGCAAGTTTTCTTGCATTTTGTTTTGTACTAAAAATCATCGAATTTAGCAATATTTTGACGTTTGTCATCATCTTTTCCTTTATGTGATTTAAACAAAATATCATCGAATTAGGCAATATTTTGCCGTTTTCCACGTTCTTTTGAATTTTCAGTTTATTGATATTAATTCATTATATATACGATAAAAATGATGCAAACATATAATTGACTAGAAAAAACATTAAATACTTCATTTTCAACCAACTATTTGTTTCTCGTTAAAATACTGAGTAAGATATTGAAAAGGGGAGAAGTTATTTTTTATTGCATATATCGACGTTTCAGCCGGATTAGAGCGTTTTACGTGTACATCTTCCATCGGTAATATAAACGGAAAATCAGGAACATTTTAGTTAATTCTAATGAAAACACATTGATTTTTATCATTTGTATTGAAACAACATCATTATATGTCTTTTCTAGGATCTAAATAATGCGAAACCTCGCTCTATGATTTGAAGTAAAATCTTCAAATTTGGTAATATAGAGACTTTTTTCACGTTTTTCATGTATTGTGATTGTACGTAAATATATTCGTTTTACCAATATTTCGATACTACTTCATGTTTTCTCACGATATGTGATTTGGCTTCAAAACTCAGAATTTCGCAAATTATTCATTTTAAGCAAGTTTTCTTGCATTTTGTTTTGTACTAAAAATCATCGAATTTAGCAATATTTTGACGTTTGTCATATCTTTTCCTTTATGTGATTTTAACAAAATCATCGAATTAGGCAATATTTTGCCGTTTTCCACGTTTTGTGAATTTTCAGTTTATTGGTATTAATTCATTATATATACGATAAAAATGATGCAAACACATAATTGACTAGAAAAAACATTAAATACTTCATTTTCAACCAACTATTTGTTTCTCGTAAAATACTGAGTAAGATATTGAAAAGGGGAGAAGTTTGTTTTTATTGCATATATCGACGTTTCAGCTGGATTAGAGCGGTTTTACGTGTACATCTTCCATCGGTAATATAAACGGAAATCAGGAACATTTTAGAGTATTTTAATGAAAACACATTGATTTTTATCATTTGTATTGGAAACAACATCTTTATATGTCTTTTCTAGGATCTAAATAAGACGAAACCTCGCTCGATGATTTGATGTTAAAATCCTCAAATTTGGTAATATAGCGATTTTTTTCACGTTTTCATGTATTGTGATTGTACGTAAATATATTCGTTTATACCAATATTACGATAATCTTCATGTTTTCTCACGATATGTGATTTGGCTTTCAAATCTCAGAATTTTTAAATTTTACATTTTAAGCAAGTTTTCTTGCATTTTGTTTTGTACTAAAAATCATGGAATTTAGCAATATTTTGACGTTAAATATCCCCTTTTCCTTTAAGTGATTTTAGCAAAATATCATCGAATTAGGCCGAATATTTTGCCGTTTTTCCACGTTTTTGTGAATTTTCAGTTTATTGGTATTAATTCATTAAATATACGATAAAAATTATGCAAACACATAATTGATTAGAAAATAACCTTAAATACTTCATTTTCAATGAACTATTTGTTTCTCGGTCAAATCTGAGTAAGATATTGAAAAGGTGAGAAGTTCTGTTTTTATTGGCATATATCGACGTTCAGCTGGATTAGAGCGGTTTAACGTGGTACATCTTCCATTGGTAATATAAACGGAAATCGAACATTTAGTTAATTCTAATGAAAAACACATTGATTTTTATCATTTGTATTGAAAACAACATTATATGTCTTTTCTAGGATCTAAAATAATACGAAACCTTGCTTTATTATTTGAAGTTAAAATCCCCCAAATTTGGTAATATAGCGATTTTTTCACGTTTTTCATGTATTGTGATTGTTCGTAAATATATTCGTTTATTACCAATATTCCGATAACTCTCATGTTTTCTCACGATATGTGATTTGGCTTTCAAATCTCAGAATTTTGCAAATTTTACATTTTAAGCAAGTTTTCTTGCATTTTTGTTTTGTACTAAAAATCATGGAATTTAGCAATATTTTGACGTTAAATATCCCCTTTTCCTTAAGTGATTTTTAGCAAAATATCATCGAATTAGGACGAATATTTTGCCGTTATTTTCCACGTTTTTGTGAATTTTCAGTTTATTGGTATTAATTCATTAATATACGATAAAAAATTATGCAAACACATAATTGATTAGAAATTAACCTTAAGTACTTCATTTTCAATCACTATTTGTTTCTCGTTTAAAATACTGAGTAAGATGATTAAAGGGGAGAAGTTCTGTTTTTTATTCCATATATCACGTTTCAGCCGGATTAGAGCGGTTTTACGTGTACATCTTCCATGGTAATATAAACGAAAATCAGGAACATTTTAGTTACTTCTACTGAAAACACATTGATTTTTTTCATTTGTATTGGAAACAACATCTTTATATGTCTTTTCTAGGATCAAAAAAAATACGAAAACCTCGCTCTATGGATTTGAAGTAAAAATCTTCAAATTTTCTTAATATAGAGACTCTTTTCACGTTTTTCATGGCAGTGTCACTTTACGTAAATGTATTCGTTTTTACCAATATTTCGATACTACTTCATGTTTTCTCACGATATGTGATTTGCCTTCAAATCTCAGAATTTCGCAATTATTCATTTTTAAGCAAGTTTTCTTGCATTTTGTTTGTACTAAAAATCATCGAATTTATCAATATTTGACGTTTGTCATTATATTTTCCTTTATGTGATTTAACCAAAATATCATCGAATTAGGCAATATTTTGCCGTTTTCCCTCTTTCTTTTGAATTTTCAGTTATTGATATTAATTCATTATATATAAGATAAAAATGATGCAAACACATAATTGACTAGAAAAAACATTAAATACTTCATTTTCAACCAACTATTTGTTTCTCGTTAATAATACTGAGTAAGATATTGAAAAGGGGAGAAGTTATGTTTTTATTGCATATATCGACGTTTCAGCTGGATTAGAGCGTTTTACGTGTACATCTTCCATCAGTAATATAAACGGAAAATCAGGAACATTTTAGTTAATTCTAATGAAAACACATTGATTTTTATCATTTGTATTGATAACAACATCATTATATGTCTTTTCTAGGATCTAAATAATACGAAACCTCGCTTATGATTTGAAGTTAAAATCTCAAATTTGGTAATATAGCAGATTTTTTCACGTTTTTCACGTATTGGTGAATTGTTCGTAAATATATTCGTTTATACCAATATTTCGATAATTCTTCTGTTTTCTCACGATATGTGATTTGGCCTTTCAAATCTCAGAATTTTGCAAATTTTACATTTTAGCAAGTTTTCTTGCATTTTGGTTTTGTACTAAAATCATGGAATTTAGCAATATTTTGACGTTAAATATCCCTTTTCCTTTAAGTGATTTTAAGCAAAATATCATTCGAATTAGGCCGATATTTTGCCGTTTTTCCACGTTTTTGTGAATTTTCAGTTTATTGGTATTAATTCATTAAATCTACGATAAAATTATGCAAACACATAATTGATTAGAAATAACCTTAAATACTTCTTTCAATGAACTATTTGTTTCTCAGTAAAATACTGAGTAAGATATTGAAAAGGGGAGAAGTTCTGTTTTTATTGCATATATCGACGTTTCAGCTGGATTAGAGCGGTTTTACGTGTACATTTTCCATTGGTAATATAAACGGAAAATCAGGAACATTTTAGTTAATTCTTATGAAAACACATTGATTTTTATCATTTGTATTGAAAACAACATCATTATATGTCTTTTCTAGGATCTAAATAATACGAAACCTTGCTTTATGATTTGAAGTTAAAATCCTCAAATTTGGTAATATAGCGATTTTTTTCACGTTTTTCATGTATTGTGATTGTTCGTAAATATATTCGTTTATACCAATATTACGATAACTCTTCATGTTTTCTCACGATATGTGATTTGGCTTTCAAATCTCAGAATTTTGCAAATTTTACATTTTAAGCAAGTTTTCTTGCATTTTGTTTTGTACTAAAAATCATGGAATTTAGCAATATTTTGACGTTAAATATCCCCTTTTCCTTTAAGTGATTTTAGCAAAATATCATCGAATTAGGCCGAATATTTTGCCGTTTTTCCACGTTTTTGTGAATTTTCAGTTTATTGGTATTAATTCATTAAATATACGATAAAAATTATGCAAACACATAATTGATTAGAAATTAACCTTAAATACTTCATTTTCAATGAACTATTTGTTTCTCGGTCAAATACTGAGTAAGATATTGAAAAGGGGAGAAGTTCTGTTTTTATTGCATATATCGACGTTTCAGCTGGATTAGAGCGGTTTAACGTGTACATCTTCCATTGGTAATATAAACGGAAAATCGGAACATTTTAGTTAATTCTAATGAAAACACATTGATTTTTATCATTTGTATTGGAAACAATATTTTTATGTCTTTTCTAGGATCTAAAAAATACGAAACCTCGCTCTATGATTTGAAGTAAAATCTTCAAATTTGGTAATATAGAGACTTTTTTCACGTTTTTCATGTAGTGTCACTTTACGTAAATGTATTCGTTTTTACCAATATTTCGATACTACTTCATGTTTTCTCACGATATGTGATTTGGCCTTCAAATCTCAGAATTTCGCAAAATATTCATTCTTAAGCAAGTTTTCTTGCATTTTGTTTTGTACTAAAAATCATCGAATTTAGCAATATTTTGACGTTTGTCATCATCTTTTCCTTTATGTGATTTAAACAAAATATCATCGAATTAGGCAATATTTTGCTGTTTTCCACGTTCTTGTGAATTTACAGTTTATTGGTATTAATTCATTATATATACGATAAAAATGATGCAAACACATAATTGACTAGAAAAAACATTAAATACTTCATTTTCAACCAACTATTTGTTTCTCGTTAAAATACTGAGTAAGATATTGAAAAGGGGAGAAGTTATGTTTTTATTGCATATATCGACGTTTCAGCCGGATTAGAGCGGTTTTACGTGTACATCTTCCATCGGTAATATCAACGGAATATCAGGAACATTTTAGAGTATTTTAATGAAAACACATTGATTTTTATCATTTGTATTGGAAACAACATCTTTATATGTCTTTTCTAGGATCTAAATAAGACGAAACCTCGCGCGATGATTTGATGTTAAAATCCTCAAATTTGGTAATATAGCGAATTTTTTTCACGTTTTTCATGTATTGTGATTGTACGTAAATATATTCGTTTATACCAATATTACGATAACTCTTCATGTTTTCTCACGATATGTGATTTGGCTTTCAAATCTCAGAATTTCGCAAATTTTGCATTTCAAGCAAGTTTTCTTGCATTTTGTTTTGTACTAAAAATCATCGAAATTAGCAATATTTTCACGTTTAATATCCTCTTTTCCTTTAAGTGATTTTAGCAAAATATCATCGAATTAGGCCGAATATTTTGTCGTTTTTCCACGTTTTTTGTGAATTTTCAGTTTATTGGTATTAATTCATTAAATATACGATAAAAATTATGCAAACACATAATTGATTAGAAAATAACCTTAAATACTTCATTTTCAATGAACTATTTGTTTCTCGGTCAAATACTGAGTAAGATATTGAAAAGGGGAGAAGTTCTGTTTTTATTGCATATATCGACGTTTCAGCTGGATTAGAGCGGTTTAACATGTACATCTTCCATTGGTAATATAAACGGAAAATCGGAACATTTTAGTTAATTCTAATGAAAACACATTGATTTTTATCATTTGTATTGAAAACAACATTATATGTCTTTTCTAGGATCTAAATAATACGAAACCTTGCTTTATGATTTGAAGTTAAAATCCCCAAATTTGGTAATATAGCGATTTTTTTCACTTTTTTCATGTATTGTGATTGTTCGTAAATATATTCGTTTATACCAATATTACGATAACTCTTCATGTTTTCTCACGATATGTGATTTGGCTTTCAAATCTCAGAATTTTGCAAATTTTACATTTTAAGCAAGTTTTCTTGCATTTTGTTTTGTACTAAAAATCATGGAATTTAGCAATATTTTGACGTTAAATATCCCCTTTTCCTTTAAGTGATTTTAGCAAAATATCATCGAATTAGGCCGAATATTTTGCCGTTTTTCCACGTTTTTGTGAATTTTCAGTTTATTGGTATTAATTCATTAAATATACGATAAAAATTATGCAAACACATAATTGATTAGAAATTAACCTTAAATACTTCATTTTCAATGAACTATTTGTTTCTCGGTCAAATACTGAGTAAGATATTGAAAAGGGGAGAAGTTCTGTTTTTATTGCATATATCGACGTTTCAGCTGGATTAGAGCGGTTTAACGTGTACATCTTCCATTGGTAATATAAACGGAAAATCGGAACATTTTAGTTAATTCTAATGAAAACACATTGATTTTTATCGTTTGTATTGGAAACAACATTTTTATGTCTTTTCTAGGATCTAAAAAAATACGAAACCTCGCTCTATGATTTGAAGTAAAAATCTTCAAATTTGGTAATATAGAGACTTTTTTCACGTTTTTCATGTAGTGTCACTTTACGTAAATGTATTCGTTTTTACCAATATTTCGATACTACTTCATGTTTTCTCACGATATGTGATTTGGCCTTCAAATCTCAGAATTTCGCAAAATATTCATTCTTAAGCAAGTTTTCTTGCATTTTGTTTTGTACTAAAAATCATCGAATTTAGCAATATTTTGACGTTTGTCATCATCTTTTCCTTTATGTGATTTAAACAAAATATCATCGAATTAGGCAATATTTTGCCGTTTTCCACGTTCTTGTGAATTTACAGTTTATTGGTATTAATTCATTATATATACGATGAAAATGATGCAAACACATAATTGACTAGAAAAAACATTAAATACTTCATTTTCAACCAACTATTTGTTTCTCGTTAAAATACTGAGTAAGATATTGAAAAGGGGAGAAGTTATGTTTTTATTGCATATATCGACGTTTCAGCCGGATTAGAGCGGTTTTACGTGTACATCTTCCATCGGTAATATCAACGGAATATCAGGAACATTTTAGAGTATTTTAATGAAAACACATTGATTTTTATCATTTGTATTGGAAACAACATCTTTATATGTCTTTTCTAGGATCTAAATAAGACGAAACCTCGCGCGATGATTTGATGTTAAAATCCTCAAATTTGGTAATATAGCGAATTTTTTTCACGTTTTTCATGTATTGTGATTGTACGTAAATATATTCGTTTATACCAATATTACGATAACTCTTCATGTTTTCTCACGATATGTGATTTGGCTTTCAAATCTCAGAATTTCGCAAATTTTGCATTTCAAGCAAGTTTTCTTGCATTTTGTTTTGTACTAAAAATCATCGAAATTAGCAATATTTTCACGTTTAATATCCTCTTTTCCTTTAAGTGATTTTAGCAAAATATCATCGAATTAGGCCGAATATTTTGTCGTTTTTCCACGTTTTTTGTGAATTTTCAGTTTATTGGTATTAATTCATTAAATATACGATAAAAATTATGCAAACACATAATTGATTAGAAAATAACCTTAAATACTTCATTTTCAATGAACTATTTGTTTCTCGGTCAAATACTGAGTAAGATATTGAAAAGGGGAGAAGTTCTGTTTTTATTGCATATATCGACGTTTCAGCTGGATTAGAGCGGTTTAACGTGTACATCTTCCATTGGTAATATAAACGGAAAATCGGAACATTTTAGTTAATTCTAATGAAAACACATTGATTTTTATCATTTGTATTGAAAACAACATTATATGTCTTTTCTAGGATCTAAATAATACGAAACCTTGCTTTATGATTTGAAGTTAAAATCCCCAAATTTGGTAATATAGCGATTTTTTTCACGTTTTTCATGTATTGTGATTGTTCGTAAATATATTCGTTTATACCAATATTACGATAACTCTTCATGTTTTCTCACGATATGTGATTTGGCTTTCAAATCTCAGAATTTTGCAAATTTTACATTTTAAGCAAGTTTTCTTGCATTTTGTTTTGTACTAAAAATCATGGAATTTAGCAATATTTTGACGTTAAATATCCCCTTTTCCTTTAAGTGATTTTAGCAAAATATCATCGAATTAGGCCGAATATTTTGCCGTTTTTCCACGTTTTTGTGAATTTTCAGTTTATTGGTATTAATTCATTAAATATACGATAAAAATTATGCAAACACATAATTGATTAGAAATTAACCTTAAGTACTTCATTTTCAATCAACTATTTGTTTCTCGTTAAAATACTGAGTAAGATGATTAAAAGGGGAGAAGTTCTGTTTTTATTCCATATATCAACGTTTCAGCCGGATTAGAGCGGTTTTACGTGTACATCTTCCATTGGTAATATAAACGGAAAATCAGGAACATTTTAGTTAATTCTAATGAAAACACATTGATTTTTTTCATTTGTATTGGAAACAACATCTTTATATGTCTTTTCTAGGATCAAAAAAAATACGAAACCTCGCTCTATGATTTGAAGTAAAAATCTTCAAATTTTCTTAATATAGAGACTCTTTTCACGTTTTTCATGCAGTGTCACTTTACGTAAATGTATTCGTTTTTACCAATATTTCGATACTACTTCATGTTTTCTCACGATATGTGATTTGGCCTTCAAATCTCAGAATTTCGCAAATTATTCATTTTTAAGCAAGTTTTCTTGCATTTTGTTTTGTACTAAAAATCATCGAATTTATCAATATTTTGACGTTTGTCATTATATTTTCCTTTATGTGATTTTAACAAAATATCATCGAATTAGGCAATATTTTGCCGTTTTCCTCTTTCTTTTGAATTTTCAGTTTATTGATATTAATTCATTATATATAAGATAAAAATGATGCAAACACATAATTGACTAGAAAAAACATTAAATACTTCATTTTCAACCAACTATTTGTTTCTCGTTATAATACTGAGTAAGATATTGAAAAGGGGAGAAGTTATGTTTTTATTGCATATATCGACGTTTCAGCTGGATTAGAGCGGTTTTACGTGTACATCTTCCATCAGTAATATAAACGGAAAATCAGGAACATTTTAGTTAATTCTAATGAAAACACATTGATTTTTATCATTTGTATTGATAACAACATCATTATATGTCTTTTCTAGGATCTAAATAATACGAAACCTCGCTTTATGATTTGAAGTTAAAATCCTCAAATTTGGTAATATAGCGATTTTTTCACGTTTTTCACGTATTGTGATTGTTCGTAAATATATTCGTTTATACCAATATTTCGATAATTCTTCATGTTTTCTCACGATATGTGATTTGGCTTTCAAATCTCAGAATTTTGCAAATTTTACATTTTAAGCAAGTTTTCTTGCATTTTGTTTTGTACTAAAAATCATGGAATTTAGCAATATTTTGACGTTAAATATCCCCTTTTCCTTTAAGTGATTTTAGCAAAATATCATCGAATTAGGCCGAATATTTGCCGTTTTTCCACGTTTTTGTGAATTTTCAGTTTATTGGTATTAATTCATTAAATATACGATAAAAATTATGCAAACACATAATTGATTAGAAAATAACCTTAAATACTTCATTTTCAATGAACTATTTGTTTCTCAGTAAAATGCTGAGTAAGATATTGAAAAGGGGAGAAGTTCTGTTTTTATTGCATATATCGACGTTTCAGCTGGATTAGAGCGGTTTTACGTGTACATTTTCCATTGGTAATATAAACGGAAAATCAGGAACATTTTAGTTAATTCTTATGAAAACACATTGATTTTTATCATTTGTATTGAAAACAACATCATTATATGTCTTTTCTAGGATCTAAATAATACGAAACCTTGCTTTATGATTTGAAGTTAAAATCCTCAAATTTGGTAATATAGCGATTTTTTTCACGTTTTTCATGTATTGTGATTGTTCGTAAATATATTCGTTTATACCAATATTACGATAACTCTTCATGTTTTCTCACGATATGTGATTTGGCTTTCAAATCTCAGAATTTTGCAAATTTTACATTTTAAGCAAGTTTTCTTGCATTTTGTTTTGTACTAAAAATCATGGAATTTAGCAATATTTTGACGTTAAATATCCCCTTTTCCTTTAAGTGATTTTAGCAAAATATCATCGAATTAGGCCGAATATTTTGCCGTTTTTCCACGTTTTTGTGAATTTTCAGTTTATTGGTATTAATTCATTAAATATACGATAAAAATTATGCAAACACATAATTGATTAGAAATTAACCTTAAATACTTCATTTTCAATGAACTATTTGTTTCTCGGTCAAATACTGAGTAAGATATTGAAAAGGGGAGAAGTTCTGTTTTTATTGCATATATCGACGTTTCAGCTGGATTAGAGCGGTTTAACGTGTACATCTTCCATTGGTAATATAAACGGAAAATCGGAACATTTTAGTTAATTCTAATGAAAACACATTGATTTTTATCATTTGTATTGGAAACAATATTTTTATGTCTTTTCTAGGATCTAAAAAAATACGAAACCTCGCTCTATGATTTGAAGTAAAAATCTTCAAATTTGGTAATATAGAGACTTTTTTCACGTTTTTCATGTAGTGTCACTTTACGTAAATGTATTCGTTTTTACCAATATTTCGATACTACTTCATGTTTTCTCACGATATGTGATTTGGCCTTCAAATCTCAGAATTTCGCAAAATATTCATTCTTAAGCAAGTTTTCTTGCATTTTGTTTTGTACTAAAAATCATCGAATTTAGCAATATTTTGACGTTTGTCATCATCTTTTCCTTTATGTGATTTAAACAAAATATCATCGAATTAGGCAATATTTTGCTGTTTTCCACGTTCTTGTGAATTTACAGTTTATTGGTATTAATTCATTATATATACGATAAAAATGATGCAAACACATAATTGACTAGAAAAAACATTAAATACTTCATTTTCAACCAACTATTTGTTTCTCGTTAAAATACTGAGTAAGATATTGAAAAGGGGAGAAGTTATGTTTTTATTGCATATATCGACGTTTCAGCCGGATTAGAGCGGTTTTACGTGTACATCTTCCATCGGTAATATCAACGGAATATCAGGAACATTTTAGAGTATTTTAATGAAAACACATTGATTTTTATCATTTGTATTGGAAACAACATCTTTATATGTCTTTTCTAGGATCTAAATAAGACGAAACCTCGCGCGATGATTTGATGTTAAAATCCTCAAATTTGGTAATATAGCGAATTTTTTTCACGTTTTTCATGTATTGTGATTGTACGTAAATATATTCGTTTATACCAATATTACGATAACTCTTCATGTTTTCTCACGATATGTGATTTGGCTTTTAAATCTCAGAATTTCGCAAATTTTGCATTTCAAGCAAGTTTTCTTGCATTTTGTTTTGTACTAAAAATCATCGAAATTAGCAATATTTTCACGTTTAATATCCTCTTTTCCTTTAAGTGATTTTAGCAAAATATCATCGAATTAGGCCGAATATTTTGTCGTTTTTCCACGTTTTTTGTGAATTTTCAGTTTATTGGTATTAATTCATTAAATATACGATAAAAATTATGCAAACACATAATTGATTAGAAAATAACCTTAAATACTTCATTTTCAATGAACTATTTGTTTCTCGGTCAAATACTGAGTAAGATATTGAAAAGGGGAGAAGTTCTGTTTTTATTGCATATATCGACGTTTCAGCTGGATTAGAGCGGTTTAACGTGTACATCTTCCATTGGTAATATAAACGGAAAATCGGAACATTTTAGTTAATTCTAATGAAAACACATTGATTTTTATCATTTGTATTGAAAACAACATTATATGTCTTTTCTAGGATCTAAATAATACGAAACCTTGCTTTATGATTTGAAGTTAAAATCCCCAAATTTGGTAATATAGCGATTTTTTTCACGTTTTTCATGTATTGTGATTGTTCGTAAATATATTCGTTTATACCAATATTACGATAACTCTTCATGTTTTCTCACGATATGTGATTTGGCTTTCAAATCTCAGAATTTTGCAAATTTTACATTTTAAGCAAGTTTTCTTGCATTTTGTTTTGTACTAAAAATCATGGAATTTAGCAATATTTTGACGTTAAATATCCCCTTTTCCTTTAAGTGATTTTAGCAAAATATCATCGAATTAGGCCGAATATTTTGCCGTTTTTCCACGTTTTTGTGAATTTTCAGTTTATTGGTATTAATTCATTAAATATACGATAAAAATTATGCAAACACATAATTGATTAGAAATTAACCTTAAGTACTTCATTTTCAATCAACTATTTGTTTCTCGTTAAAATACTGAGTAAGATGATTAAAAGGGGAGAAGTTCTGTTTTTATTCCATATATCAACGTTTCAGCCGGATTAGAGCGGTTTTACGTGTACATCTTCCATTGGTAATATAAACGGAAAATCAGGAACATTTTAGTTAATTCTAATGAAAACACATTGATTTTTTTCATTTGTATTGGAAACAACATCTTTATATGTCTTTTCTAGGATCAAAAAAAATACGAAACCTCGCTCTATGATTTGAAGTAAAAATCTTCAAATTTTCTTAATATAGAGACTCTTTTCACGTTTTTCATGCAGTGTCACTTTACGTAAATGTATTCGTTTTTACCAATATTTCGATACTACTTCATGTTTTCTCACGATATGTGATTTGGCCTTCAAATCTCAGAATTTCGCAAATTATTCATTTTTAAGCAAGTTTTCTTGCATTTTGTTTTGTACTAAAAATCATCGAATTTATCAATATTTTGACGTTTGTCATTATATTTTCCTTTATGTGATTTTAACAAAATATCATCGAATTAGGCAATATTTTGCCGTTTTCCTCTTTCTTTTGAATTTTCAGTTTATTGATATTAATTCATTATATATAAGATAAAAATGATGCAAACACATAATTGACTAGAAAAAACATTAAATACTTCATTTTCAACCAACTATTTGTTTCTCGTTATAATACTGAGTAAGATATTGAAAAGGGGAGAAGTTATGTTTTTATTGCATATATCGACGTTTCAGCTGGATTAGAGCGGTTTTACGTGTACATCTTCCATCAGTAATATAAACGGAAAATCAGGAACATTTTAGTTAATTCTAATGAAAACACATTGATTTTTATCATTTGTATTGATAACAACATCATTATATGTCTTTTCTAGGATCTAAATAATACGAAACCTCGCTTTATGATTTGAAGTTAAAATCCTCAAATTTGGTAATATAGCGATTTTTTCACGTTTTTCACGTATTGTGATTGTTCGTAAATATATTCGTTTATACCAATATTTCGATAATTCTTCATGTTTTCTCACGATATGTGATTTGGCTTTCAAATCTCAGAATTTTGCAAATTTTACATTTTAAGCAAGTTTTCTTGCATTTTGTTTTGTACTAAAAATCATGGAATTTAGCAATATTTTGACGTTAAATATCCCCTTTTCCTTTAAGTGATTTTAGCAAAATATCATCGAATTAGGCCGAATATTTTGCCGTTTTTCCACGTTTTTGTGAATTTTCAGTTTATTGGTATTAATTCATTAAATATACGATAAAAATTATGCAAACACATAATTGATTAGAAAATAACCTTAAATACTTCATTTTCAATGAACTATTTGTTTCTCAGTAAAATACTGAGTAAGATATTGAAAAGGGGAGAAGTTCTGTTTTTATTGCATATATCGACGTTTCAGCTGGATTAGAGCGGTTTTACGTGTACATTTTCCATTGGTAATATAAACGGAAAATCAGGAACATTTTAGTTAATTCTTATGAAAACACATTGATTTTTATCATTTGTATTGAAAACAACATCATTATATGTCTTTTCTAGGATCTAAATAATACGAAACCTTGCTTTATGATTTGAAGTTAAAATCCTCAAATTTGGTAATATAGCGATTTTTTTCACGTTTTTCATGTATTGTGATTGTTCGTAAATATATTCGTTTATACCAATATTACGATAACTCTTCATGTTTTCTCACGATATGTGATTTGGCTTTCAAATCTCAGAATTTTGCAAATTTTACATTTTAAGCAAGTTTTCTTGCATTTTGTTTTGTACTAAAAATCATGGAATTTAGCAATATTTTGACGTTAAATATCCCCTTTTCCTTTAAGTGATTTTAGCAAAATATCATCGAATTAGGCCGAATATTTTGCCGTTTTTCCACGTTTTTGTGAATTTTCAGTTTATTGGTATTAATTCATTAAATATACGATAAAAATTATGCAAACACATAATTGATTAGAAATTAACCTTAAATACTTCATTTTCAATGAACTATTTGTTTCTCGGTCAAATACTGAGTAAGATATTGAAAAGGGGAGAAGTTCTGTTTTTATTGCATATATCGACGTTTCAGCTGGATTAGAGCGGTTTAACGTGTACATCTTCCATTGGTAATATAAACGGAAAATCGGAACATTTTAGTTAATTCTAATGAAAACACATTGATTTTTATCGTTTGTATTGGAAACAACATTTTTATGTCTTTTCTAGGATCTAAAAAAATACGAAACCTCGCTCTATGATTTGAAGTAAAAATCTTCAAATTTGGTAATATAGAGACTTTTTTCACGTTTTTCATGTAGTGTCACTTTACGTAAATGTATTCGTTTTTACCAATATTTCGATACTACTTCATGTTTTCTCACGATATGTGATTTGGCCTTCAAATCTCAGAATTTCGCAAAATATTCATTCTTAAGCAAGTTTTCTTGCATTTTGTTTTGTACTAAAAATCATCGAATTTAGCAATATTTTGACGTTTGTCATCATCTTTTCCTTTATGTGATTTAAACAAAATATCATCGAATTAGGCAATATTTTGCCGTTTTCCACGTTCTTGTGAATTTACAGTTTATTGGTATTAATTCATTATATATACGATGAAAATGATGCAAACACATAATTGACTAGAAAAAACATTAAATACTTCATTTTCAACCAACTATTTGTTTCTCGTTAAAATACTGAGTAAGATATTGAAAAGGGGAGAAGTTATGTTTTTATTGCATATATCGAAGTTTCAGCCGGATTAGAGCGGTTTTACGTGTACATCTTCCATCGGTAATATCAACGGAATATCAGGAACATTTTAGAGTATTTTAATGAAAACACATTGATTTTTATCATTTGTATTGGAAACAACATCTTTATATGTCTTTTCTAGGATCTAAATAAGACGAAACCTCGCTCGATGATTTGATGTTAAAATCCTCAAATTTGGTAATATAGCGAATTTTTTTCACGTTTTTCATGTATTGTGATTGTACGTAAATATATTCGTTTATACCAATATTACGATAACTCTTCATGTTTTCTCACGATATGTGATTTGGCTTTCAAATCTCAGAATTTTGCAAATTTTGCATTTTAAGCAAGTTTTCTTGCATTTTGTTTTGTACTAAAAATCATGGAATTTAGCAATATTTTGACGTTAAATATCCCCTTTTCCTTTAAGTGATTTTAGCAAAATATCATCGAATTAGGCCGAATATTTTGCCGTTTTTCCACGTTTTTGTGAATTTTCAGTTTATTGGTATTAATTCAATAAATATACGATAAAAATTATGCAAACACATAATTGATTAGAAATTAACCTTAAATACTTCATTTTCAATCAACTATTTGTTTCTCGGTAAAATACTGAGTAAGATATTGAAATGGGGAGAAGTTCTCTTTTTATTGCATATATCGACGTTTCAGCTGGATTAGAGCGGTTTTATGTGTACATCTTCCATCGGTAATATAAACAGAAAATCAGGAACATTTTAGAGTATTTTAATGAAAAAACATTGATTTTTATCATTTGTATTGGAAACAACATCTTTATATGTCTTTTCTAGGATCTAAATAATATGGAACCTCGCTTTATGATTTGAAGTTAAAATCCTCATATTTGGTAACATAGCGATTTTTTTCATGTTTTTCATGTATTGTGATTGTACGTAAATATATTCGTTTATACCAATATTTCGATAATTCTTCATGTTTTCTCACGATATGTGATTTCGCTTTCAAATCTCAGAATTTCGCAAATTTTGCATTTTAAGCAAGTTTTCTTGCAGTTTGTTTTGTACTAAAAATCATCGAATTTAGCAATATTTTGACGTTAAATATCCCCTTTTCCTTTAAGTGTTTTTAGCAAAATATCATCGAAGTAGGCCGAATATTTTGCCGTTTATCCACGTTTTTGTGAATTTTCAGTTTATTGGTATTATGTCAATAAATTTACGATAAAAATTATGCAAACACATAATTGATTAGAAATTAACCTTAAATACTTCATTTTCAATCAACTATTTGTTTCTCGGTAAAATACTGAGTAAGATATTGAAAAGGGGAGAAGTTCTTTTTTTATTGCATATATCGACGTTTCAGCTGGATTAGAGCGGTTTTACGTGTACATCTTCCATCGGTAATAAAAACAGAAAATCAAAAACATTTTAGAGTATTTTAATGAAAACACATTGATTTTTATCATTTGTATTGGAAACGACATCTTTATATGTCTTTTCTAGGATCTAAATAATATGGAACTTCGATTTATGATTTGAAGTTAAAATCCTCACATTTGGTAATATAGCGATTTTTTTCACGTTTTTCATGTATTGTGATTGTACGTAAATATATTCGTTTATACCAATATTTCGATAATTCTTCATGTTTTCTCACGATATGTGATTTGGCTTTCAAATCTCAGAATTTCGCAAATTTTGCATTTTAAGCAAGTTTTCTTGCATTTTGTTTTGTACTAAAAATCATCGAATTTATCAATATTTTGACGTTAAATATCCCCTTTTCCTTTAAGTGTTTTTAGCAAAATATCATCGAAGTAAGCTAATATTTTGCCGTTTTTCCACGTTTTTGTAAATTTTCAGTTTATGGGTATTATGTCAATAAATTTACGATAAAAATTATGCAAACACATAATTGATTAGAAATTAACCTTAAATACTTCATTTTCAATCAACTATTTGTTTCTCGGTAAAATACTGAGTAAGATATTGAAAAGGGGAGAAGTTCGGTTTTTATTGCATATATCGACGTTTCAGCTGGATTAGAGCGGTTTTACGTGTACATCTTCCATCGGTAATATAAACAGTAAATCAGGAACATTTTAGAGTATTTTAATGAAAACACATTGATTTTTATCATTTGTATTGGAAACAACATCTTTATATGTCATTTCTAGGATCGAAATAATATGGAACCTCGCTTTATGATTTGAAGTTAAAATCCTCATATTTGGTAACATAGTGATTTTTTTCACGTTTTTCATGTATTGTGATTGTACGTAAATATATTCGTTTATACCAATATTTCGATAATTCTTCATGTTTTCTCACGATATGTGATTTGGCTTTTAAATCTCAGAATTTCGCAAATTTTGCATTTTAAGCAAGTTTTCTTGCATTTTGTTTTGTACTAAAAATCATCGAATTTAGCAATATTTTGACGTTAAATATCCCCTTTTCCTTTAAGTGTTTTTAGCAAAATATCATCGAAGTAGGCCGAATATTTTGCCGTTTTTCCACGTTTATGTGAATTTTCAGTTTATTGGTATTATGTCAATAAATTTACGATAAAAATTATGCAAACACATAATTGATTAGAAATTAACCTTAAATACTTCATTTTCAATCAACTATTTGTTTCTCGGTAAAATACTGAGTAAGATATTGAAAAGGGGAGAAGTTCTGTTTTTATTGCATATATCGACGTTTCAGCTGGATTAGAGCGGTTTTACGTGTACATCTTCCATCGGTAATATAAACAGAAAATCAGGAACATTTTAGAGTATTTTAATGAAAACACATTGATTTTTATCATTTGTATTGGAAACAACATCTTTATATGTCTTTTCTAGGATCTAAATAATATGGAACCTCGCTTTATGATTTGAAGTAAAAATCCTCATATTTGGTAACATAGCGATTTTTTTCACGTTTTTCATGTATTGTGATTGTACGTAAATATATTCGTTTATACCAATATTTCGATAATTCTTCATGTTTTCTCACGATATGTGATTTGGCTTTCAAATCTCAGAATTTCGCAAATTTTGCATTTTAAGCAAGTTTTCTTGCATTTTGTTTTGTACTAAAAATCATCGAATTTATCAATATTTTGACGTTAAATATCCCCTTTTCCTTTAAGTGTTTTTAGCAAAATATCATCGAAGTAAGCCGAATATTTTGCCGTTTTTCCACGTTTTTGTGAATTTTCAGTTTATTGGTATTATGTCAATAAATTTACGATAAAAATTATGCAAACACATAATTGATTAGAAATTAACCTTAAATACTTCATTTTCAATCAACTATTTGTTTCTCGGTAAAATACTGAGTAAGATATTGAAAAGGGGAGAAGTTATATTTTTACTGCATATATCGACGTTTCAGCTGGATTAGAGCGGTTTTACGTGTACATCTTCCATTGGTAATATAAACGGAAAATCAGGAAGATTTTAGTTAATTCTAATGAAAACACATTGATTTTTATCATTTGTATAGGAAACAACATTTTTATGTCTTTTCTAGGATCTAAAAAAATACGAAACCTCGCTCAATGATTTGAAGTAAAAATCTTCAAATTTTCTTAATATAGAGACTTTTTTCACGTTTTTCATGTAGTGTCACTTTACGTAAATGTATTCGTTTTTACCAATATTTCGATACTACTTCATGTTTTCTCACGATATGTGATTTGGCCTTCCAATCTCAGAATTTCGCAAATTATTTATTTTTAAGCAAGTTTTCCTGCATTTTGTTTTGTACTAAAAATCATCGAATTTAGCAATATTTTGACGTTTGTCATCATCTTTTCCTTTATGTGATTTAAACAAAATATCATCGAATTTGGCAATATTTTGCCGTTTTCCACGTTCTTTTGAATTTTCAGTTTATTGATATTAATTCATTATATATACGATAAAAATGATGCAAACATATAATTGACTAGAAAAAACATTAAATACTTCATTTTCAACCAACTATTTGTTTCTCGTTAAAATACTGAGTAATATATTGAAAAGGGGAGAAGTTATATTTTTACTGCATATATCGACGTTTCAGCCGGATTAGAGCAGTTTTACGTGTACATCTTCCATCGGTAATATAAACGGAAAATCAGGAACATTTTAGTTAATTCTAATGAAAACACATTGATTTTTATCTTTTGTATTGAAAACAACATCATTATATGTCTTTTCTAGGATCTAAATAATGCGAAACCTCGCTCTATGATTTGAAGTAAAAATCTTCAAATTTGGTAATATAGAGACTTTTTTCACGTTTTTCATGTATTGTGATTGTACGTAAATATATTCGTTTTTACCAATATTTCGATACTACTTCATGTTTTCTCACGATATGTGATTTGGCCTTCAAAACTCAGAATTTCGCAAATTATTCATTTTTAAGCAAGTTTTCTTGCATTTTGTTTTGTACTAAAAATCATCGAATTTAGCAATATTTTGACGTTTGTCATCATCTTTTCCTTTATGTGATTTAAACAAAATATCATCGAATTAGGCAATATTTTGCCGTTTTCCACGTTCTTGTGAATTTTCAGTTTATTGGTATTAATTCATTATATATACGATAAAAATGATGCAAACACATAATTGACTAGAAAAAACATTAAATACTTCATTTTCAACCAACTATTTGTTTCTCGTTAAAATACTGAGTAAGATATTGAAAAGGGGAGAAGTTATGTTTTTATTGCATATATCGACGTTTCAGTCGGATTAGAGCGGTTTTACGTGTACATCTTCCATCGGTAATATCAACGGAATATCAGGAACATTTTAGAGTATTTTAATGAAAACACATTGATTTTTATCATTTGTATTGGAAACAACATCTTTATATGTCTTTTCTAGGATCTAAATAAGACGAAACCTCGCTCGATGATTTGATGTTAAAATCCTCAAATTTGGTAATATAGCGATTTTTTTCACGTTTTCATGTATTGTGATTGTACGTAAATATATTCGTTTATACCAATATTACGATAACTCTTCATGTTTTCTCACGATATGTGATTTGGCTTTCAAATCTCAGAATTTTTTAAATTTTACATTTTAAGCAAGTTTTCTTGCATTTTGTTTTGTACTAAAAATCATGGAATTTAGCAATATTTTGACGTTAAATATCCCCTTTTCCTTTAAGTGATTTTAGCAAAATATCATCGAATTAGGCCGAATATTTTGCCGTTTTTCCACGTTTTTGTGAATTTTCAGTTTATTGGTATTAATTCATTAAATATACGATAAAAATTATGCAAACACATAATTGATTAGAAAATAACCTTAAATACTTCATTTTCAATGAACTATTTGTTTCTCGGTAAAATACTGAGTAAGATATTGAAAAGGGGAGAAGTTCTGTTTTTATATCATATATCGACGTTTGAGCTGGGTTAGAGCGGTTTTACGTGTACATCTTCCATTGGTAATATAAACGGAAAATCAGGAACATTTTAGTTAATTCTTATGAAAACACATTGATTTTTATCATTTGTATTGAAAACAACATCATTATATGTCTTTTCTAGGATCTAAATAATACGAAACCTTGCTTTATGATTTGAAGTTAAAATCCTCAAATTTGGTAATATAGCGATTTTTTTCACGTTTTTCATGTATTGTGATTGTTCGTAAATATATTCATTTATACCAATATTTCGATAATTCTTCATGTTTTCTCACGATATGTGATTTGGCTTTCAAATCTCAGAATTTCGCAAATTTTGCATTTTAAGCAAGTTTTCTTGCATTTTGTTTTGTTCTAAAAATCATCGAATTTAGCAATATTTGACGTTAAATATCCCCTTTTCCTTTAAGTGATTTTAGCAAAATATCATCGAATTAGGCCGAATATTTTGCAGTTTTTCCACGTTTTTGTGAATTTTCAGTTTATTGGTATTAATTCATTAAATATACGATAAAAATTATGCAAACACATAATTGATTAGAAAATAACTTTAAATACTTCATTTTCAATGAACTATTTGTTTCTCGGTAAAATACTGAGTAAGATATTGAAAAGGCGAGTTCTGTTTTTATTGCATATATCGACGTTTCAGCTGGATTAGAGCGGTTTAACGTGTACATCTTCCATTGGTAATATAAACGCAAAATCGGGAACATTTTAGTTAATTGTAATGAAAACACATTGATTTTTATCATTTGTATTGGAAACAACATTTTTATGTCTTTTCTAGGATCTAAAAAAATACGAAACCTCGCTCGATGATTTGAAGTAAAAATCTTCAAATTTTCTTAATATAGAGACTTTTTTCACGTTTTTCATGTAGTGTCACTCTACGTAAATGTATTCGTTTTTACCAATATTTCGATACTACTTCATGTTTTCTCACGATATGTGATTTGGCCTTCCAATCTCAGAATTTCGCAAATTATTTTTTTTAAGCAAGTTTTCTTGCATTTTGTTTTGTACTAAAAATCATCGAATTTAGCAATATTTTGACGTTTGTCATCATCTTTTCCTTTATGTGATTTAAACAAAATATCATCGAATTTGGCAATATTTTGCCGTTTTCCACGTTCTTTTGAATTTTCAGTTTATTGATATTAATTCATTATATATACGATAAAAATGATGCAAACACATAATTGACTAGAAAAAAACATTAAATACTTCATTTTCAACCAACTATTTGTTTCTCGTTAAAATACTGAGTAATATATTGAAAAGGGGAGAAGTTATATTTTTATTGCATATATCGACGTTTCAGCCGGATTAGAGCAGTTTTACGTGTACAGTTTCCATCGGTAATATAAACGGAAAATCAGGAACATTTTAGTTAATTCTAATGAAAACACATTGATTTTTATCATTTGTATTGAAAACAACATCATTATATGTCTTTTCTAGGATCTAAATAATGCGAAACCTCGCTCTATGATTTGAAGTAAAAATCTTCAAATTTGGTAATATAGAGACTTTTTTCACGTTTTTCATGTATTGTGATTGTACGTAAATATATTCGTTTTTACCGATATTTCGATTCTACTTCATGTTTTCTCACGATATGTGATTTGGCCTTCAAAACTCAGAATTTCGCAAATTATTCATTTTTAAGCAAGTTTTCTTGCATTTTGTTTTGTACTAAAAATCATCGAATTTAGCAATATTTTGACGTTTGTCATCATCTTTTCCTTTATGTGATTTAAACAAAATATCATTGAATTAGGCAATATTTTGCCGTTTTCCACGTTCTTGTGAATTTTCAGTTTATTGGTATTAATTCATTATACATACGATAAAAATGATGCAAACACATAATTGACTAGAAAAAACATTAAATACTTCATTTTCAACCAACTATTTGTTTCTCGTTAAAATACTGAGTAAGATATTGAAAAGGGGAGAAGTTATGTTTTTATTGCATATATCGACGTTTCAGCCGGATTAGAGCGGTTTTACGTGTACATCTTCCATCGGTAATATCAACGGAAAATCAGGAACATTTTAGTTAATTCTTATGAAAACACATTGATTTTTATCATTTGTATTGAAAACAACATCATTATATGTCTTTTCTAGGATCTAAATAATACGAAACCTTGCTTTATGATTTGAAGTTAAAATCCTCAAATTTGGTAATATAGCGATTTTTTTCACGTTTTTCATGTATTGTGATTGTTCGTAAATATATTCATTTATACCAATATTTCGATAATTCTTCATGTTTTCTCACGATATGTGATTTGGCTTT
Source organism: Procambarus clarkii (assembly GCF_040958095.1). NCBI lineage: Eukaryota > Metazoa > Arthropoda > Malacostraca > Decapoda > Cambaridae > Procambarus > Procambarus clarkii. The sequence continues at coordinate 1,337,513 of NW_027189147.1, read as the reverse complement.
CAAATCTCAGAATTTCGCAAATTTTGCATTTTAAGCAAGTTTTCTTGCATTTTGTTTTGGACTAAAAATCATCGAAATTAGCAATATTTTCACTTTTAATATCCTCTTTTCCTTTAAGTGATTTTAGCAAAATATCATCGAATTAGGACGAATATTTTGTCGTTTTTCTACGTTTTTGTGAATTTTCAGTTTATTGGTATTAATTCATTAAATATACGATAAAAATTATGCAAACACATAATTGATTAGAAATTAACCTTAAATACTTCATTTTCAATCAACTATTTGTTTCTCGGTAAAATACTGAGTAAGATATTGAAAAGGGGAGAAGTTCTGTTTTTATTGCATATATCGACGTTTCAGCTGGATTAGAGCGGTTTTACGTGTACATCTTCCATCGGTAATATAAACAAAAAATCAGGAACATTTTAGAGTATTTTAATGAAAACACATTGATTTTTATCATTTGTATTGGAAACAACATCTTTATATGTCTTTTCTTGGATCGAAATAATATGGAACCTCGCTTTATGATTTGAAGTTAAAATCCTCATATTTGGTAACATAGCGATTTTTTTCACGTTTTTCATGTATTGTGATTGTACGTAAATATATTCGTTTATAGCAATATTTCGATAATTCTTCATGTTTTCTCACGATATGTGATTTGGCTTTCAAATCTCAGAATTTCGCAAATTTTGCATTTTAAGCAATTTTCTTGCATTTTGTTTTGTTCTAAAAATCATCGAATTTAGCAATATTTGACGTTAAATATCCCCTTTTCCTTTAAGTGATTTTAGCAAAATATCATCGAATTAGGCCGAATATTTTGCAGTTTTTCCACGTTTTTGTGAATTTTCAGTTTATTGGTATTAATTCATTAAATATACGATAAAAATTATGCAAACACATAATTGATTAGAAAATAACTTTAAATACTTCATTTTCAATGAACTATTTGTTTCTCGGTAAAATACTGAGTAAGATATTGAAAAGGGGAGTTCTGTTTTTATTGCATATATCGACGTTTCAGCTGGATTAGAGCGGTTTAACGTGTACATCTTCCATTGGTAATATAAACGCAAAATCGGGAACATTTTAGTTAATTGTAATGAAAACACATTGATTTTTATCATTTGTATTGGAAACAACATTTTTATGTCTTTTCTAGGATCTAAAAAAATACGAAACCTCGCTCGATGATTTGAAGTAAAAATCTTCAAATTTTCTTAATATAGAGACTTTTTTCACGTTTTTCATGTAGTGTCACTCTACGTAAATGTATTCGTTTTTACCAATATTTCGATACTACTTCATGTTTTCTCACGATATGTGATTTGGCCTTCCAATCTCAGAATTTCGCAAATTATTTTTTTTAAGCAAGTTTTCTTGCATTTTGTTTTGTACTAAAAATCATCGAATTTAGCAATATTTTGACGTTTGTCATCATCTTTTCCTTTATGTGATTTAAACAAAATATCATCGAATTTGGCAATATTTTGCCGTTTTCCACGTTCTTTTGAATTTTCAGTTTATTGATATTAATTCATTATATATACGATAAAAATGATGCAAACACATAATTGACTAGAAAAAAACATTAAATACTTCATTTTCAACCAACTATTTGTTTCTCGTTAAAATACTGAGTAATATATTGAAAAGGGGAGAAGTTATATTTTTATTGCATATATCGACGTTTCAGCCGGATTAGAGCAGTTTTACGTGTACAGTTTCCATCGGTAATATAAACGGAAAATCAGGAACATTTTAGTTAATTCTAATGAAAACACATTGATTTTTATCATTTGTATTGAAAACAACATCATTATATGTCTTTTCTAGGATCTAAATAATGCGAAACCTCGCTCTATGATTTGAAGTAAAAATCTTCAAATTTGGTAATATAGAGACTTTTTTCACGTTTTTCATGTATTGTGATTGTACGTAAATATATTCGTTTTTACCGATATTTCGATTCTACTTCATGTTTTCTCACGATATGTGATTTGGCCTTCAAAACTCAGAATTTCGCAAATTATTCATTTTTAAGCAAGTTTTCTTGCATTTTGTTTTGTACTAAAAATCATCGAATTTAGCAATATTTTGACGTTTGTCATCATCTTTTCCTTTATGTGATTTAAACAAAATATCATTGAATTAGGCAATATTTTGCCGTTTTCCACGTTCTTGTGAATTTTCAGTTTATTGGTATTAATTCATTATATATACGATAAAAATGATGCAAACACATAATTGACTAGAAAAAACATTAAATACTTCATTTTCAACCAACTATTTGTTTCTCGTTAAAATACTGAGTAAGATATTGAAAAGGGGAGAAGTTATGTTTTTATTGCATATATCGACGTTTCAGCCGGATTAGAGCGGTTTTACGTGTACATCTTCCATCGGTAATATCAACGGAAAATCAGGAACATTTTAGTTAATTCTTATGAAAACACATTGATTTTTATCATTTGTATTGAAAACAACATCATTATATGTCTTTTCTAGGATCTAAATAATACGAAACCTTGCTTTATGATTTGAAGTTAAAATCCTCATATTTGGTAATATAGCGATTTTTTTCACGTTTTTCATGTATTGTGATTGTTCGTAAATATATTCATTTATACCAATATTTCGATAATTCTTCATGTTTTCTCACGATATGTGATTTGGCTTTCAAATCTCAGAATTTCGCAAATTTTGCATTTTAAGCAAGTTTTCTTGCATTTTGTTTTGTACTAAAAATCATCGAAATTAGCAATATTTTCACTTTTAATATCCTCTTTTCCTTTAAGTGATTTTAGCAAAATATCATCGAAGTAGGCCGAATATTTTGCCGTTTTTCCACGTTTATGTGAATTTTCAGTTTATTGGTATTATGTCAATAAATTTACGATAAAAATTATGCAAACACATAATTGATTAGAAATTAACCTTAAATACTTCATTTTCAATCAACTATTTGTTTCTCGGTAAAATACTGAGTAAGATATTGAAAAGGGGAGAAGTTCTGTTTTTATTGCATATATCGACGTTTCAGCTGGATTAGAGCGGTTTTACGTGTACATCTTCCATCGGTAATATAAACAGAAAATCAGGAACATTTTAGAGTATTTTAATGAAAACACATTGATTTTTATCATTTGTATTGGAAACAACATCTTTATATGTCTTTTCTAGGATCTAAATAATATGGAACCTCGCTTTATGATTTGAAGTAAAAATCCTCATATTTGGTAACATAGCGATTTTTTTCACGTTTTTCATGTATTGTGATTGTACGTAAATATATTCGTTTATACCAATATTTCGATAATTCTTCATGTTTTCTCACGATATGTGATTTGGCTTTCAAATCTCAGAATTTCGCAAATTTTGCATTTTAAGCAAGTTTTCTTGCATTTTGTTTTGTACTAAAAATCATCGAATTTATCAATATTTTGACGTTAAATATCCCCTTTTCCTTTAAGTGTTTTTAGCAAAATATCATCGAAGTAAGCCGAATATTTTGCCGTTTTTCCACGTTTTTGTGAATTTTCAGTTTATTGGTATTATGTCAATAAATTTACGATAAAAATTATGCAAACACATAATTGATTAGAAATTAACCTTAAATACTTCATTTTCAATCAACTATTTGTTTCTCGGTAAAATACTGAGTAAGATATTGAAAAGGGGAGAAGTTATATTTTTACTGCATATATCGACGTTTCAGCTGGATTAGAGCGGTTTTACGTGTACATCTTCCATTGGTAATATAAACGGAAAATCAGGAAGATTTTAGTTAATTCTAATGAAAACACATTGATTTTTATCATTTGTATAGGAAACAACATTTTTATGTCTTTTCTAGGATCTAAAAAAATACGAAACCTCGCTCAATGATTTGAAGTAAAAATCTTCAAATTTTCTTAATATAGAGACTTTTTTCACGTTTTTCATGTAGTGTCACTTTACGTAAATGTATTCGTTTTTACCAATATTTCGATACTACTTCATGTTTTCTCACGATATGTGATTTGGCCTTCCAATCTCAGAATTTCGCAAATTATTTATTTTTAAGCAAGTTTTCCTGCATTTTGTTTTGTACTAAAAATCATCGAATTTAGCAATATTTTGACGTTTGTCATCATCTTTTCCTTTATGTGATTTAAACAAAATATCATCGAATTTGGCAATATTTTGCCGTTTTCCACGTTCTTTTGAATTTTCAGTTTATTGATATTAATTCATTATATATACGATAAAAATGATGCAAACATATAATTGACTAGAAAAAACATTAAATACTTCATTTTCAACCAACTATTTGTTTCTCGTTAAAATACTGAGTAATATATTGAAAAGGGGAGAAGTTATATTTTTACTGCATATATCGACGTTTCAGCCGGATTAGAGCAGTTTTACGTGTACATCTTCCATCGGTAATATAAACGGAAAATCAGGAACATTTTAGTTAATTCTAATGAAAACACATTGATTTTTATCTTTTGTATTGAAAACAACATCATTATATGTCTTTTCTAGGATCTAAATAATGCGAAACCTCGCTCTATGATTTGAAGTAAAAATCTTCAAATTTGGTAATATAGAGACTTTTTTCACGTTTTTCATGTATTGTGATTGTACGTAAATATATTCGTTTTTACCAATATTTCGATACTACTTCATGTTTTCTCACGATATGTGATTTGGCCTTCAAAACTCAGAATTTCGCAAATTATTCATTTTTAAGCAAGTTTTCTTGCATTTTGTTTTGTACTAAAAATCATCGAATTTAGCAATATTTTGACGTTTGTCATCATCTTTTCCTTTATGTGATTTAAACAAAATATCATCGAATTAGGCAATATTTTGCCGTTTTCCACGTTCTTGTGAATTTTCAGTTTATTGGTATTAATTCATTATATATACGATAAAAATGATGCAAACACATAATTGACTAGAAAAAACATTAAATACTTCATTTTCAACCAACTATTTGTTTCTCGTTAAAATACTGAGTAAGATATTGAAAAGGGGAGAAGTTATGTTTTTATTGCATATATCGACGTTTCAGTCGGATTAGAGCGGTTTTACGTGTACATCTTCCATCGGTAATATCAACGGAATATCAGGAACATTTTAGAGTATTTTAATGAAAACACATTGATTTTTATCATTTGTATTGGAAACAACATCTTTATATGTCTTTTCTAGGATCTAAATAAGACGAAACCTCGCTCGATGATTTGATGTTAAAATCCTCAAATTTGGTAATATAGCGATTTTTTTCACGTTTTCATGTATTGTGATTGTACGTAAATATATTCGTTTATACCAATATTACGATAACTCTTCATGTTTTCTCACGATATGTGATTTGGCTTTCAAATCTCAGAATTTTTTAAATTTTACATTTTAAGCAAGTTTTCTTGCATTTTGTTTTGTACTAAAAATCATGGAATTTAGCAATATTTTGACGTTAAATATCCCCTTTTCCTTTAAGTGATTTTAGCAAAATATCATCGAATTAGGCCGAATATTTTGCCGTTTTTCCACGTTTTTGTGAATTTTCAGTTTATTGGTATTAATTCATTAAATATACGATAAAAATTATGCAAACACATAATTGATTAGAAAATAACCTTAAATACTTCATTTTCAATGAACTATTTGTTTCTCGGTAAAATACTGAGTAAGATATTGAAAAGGGGAGAAGTTCTGTTTTTATATCATATATCGACGTTTGAGCTGGGTTAGAGCGGTTTTACGTGTACATCTTCCATTGGTAATATAAACGGAAAATCAGGAACATTTTAGTTAATTCTTATGAAAACACATTGATTTTTATCATTTGTATTGAAAACAACATCATTATATGTCTTTTCTAGGATCTAAATAATACGAAACCTTGCTTTATGATTTGAAGTTAAAATCCTCAAATTTGGTAATATAGCGATTTTTTTCACGTTTTTCATGTATTGTGATTGTTCGTAAATATATTCATTTATACCAATATTTCGATAATTCTTCATGTTTTCTCACGATATGTGATTTGGCTTTCAAATCTCAGAATTTCGCAAATTTTGCATTTTAAGCAAGTTTTCTTGCATTTTGTTTTGTTCTAAAAATCATCGAATTTAGCAATATTTGACGTTAAATATCCCCTTTTCCTTTAAGTGATTTTAGCAAAATATCATCGAATTAGGCCGAATATTTTGCAGTTTTTCCACGTTTTTGTGAATTTTCAGTTTATTGGTATTAATTCATTAAATATACGATAAAAATTATGCAAACACATAATTGATTAGAAAATAACTTTAAATACTTCATTTTCAATGAACTATTTGTTTCTCGGTAAAATACTGAGTAAGATATTGAAAAGGGGAGTTCTGTTTTTATTGCATATATCGACGTTTCAGCTGGATTAGAGCGGTTTAACGTGTACATCTTCCATTGGTAATATAAACGCAAAATCGGGAACATTTTAGTTAATTGTAATGAAAACACATTGATTTTTATCATTTGTATTGGAAACAACATTTTTATGTCTTTTCTAGGATCTAAAAAAATACGAAACCTCGCTCGATGATTTGAAGTAAAAATCTTCAAATTTTCTTAATATAGAGACTTTTTTCACGTTTTTCATGTAGTGTCACTCTACGTAAATGTATTCGTTTTTACCAATATTTCGATACTACTTCATGTTTTCTCACGATATGTGATTTGGCCTTCCAATCTCAGAATTTCGCAAATTATTTTTTTTAAGCAAGTTTTCTTGCATTTTGTTTTGTACTAAAAATCATCGAATTTAGCAATATTTTGACGTTTGTCATCATCTTTTCCTTTATGTGATTTAAACAAAATATCATCGAATTTGGCAATATTTTGCCGTTTTCCACGTTCTTTTGAATTTTCAGTTTATTGATATTAATTCATTATATATACGATAAAAATGATGCAAACACATAATTGACTAGAAAAAAACATTAAATACTTCATTTTCAACCAACTATTTGTTTCTCGTTAAAATACTGAGTAATATATTGAAAAGGGGAGAAGTTATATTTTTATTGCATATATCGACGTTTCAGCCGGATTAGAGCAGTTTTACGTGTACAGTTTCCATCGGTAATATAAACGGAAAATCAGGAACATTTTAGTTAATTCTAATGAAAACACATTGATTTTTATCATTTGTATTGAAAACAACATCATTATATGTCTTTTCTAGGATCTAAATAATGCGAAACCTCGCTCTATGATTTGAAGTAAAAATCTTCAAATTTGGTAATATAGAGACTTTTTTCACGTTTTTCATGTATTGTGATTGTACGTAAATATATTCGTTTTTACCGATATTTCGATTCTACTTCATGTTTTCTCACGATATGTGATTTGGCCTTCAAAACTCAGAATTTCGCAAATTATTCATTTTTAAGCAAGTTTTCTTGCATTTTGTTTTGTACTAAAAATCATCGAATTTAGCAATATTTTGACGTTTGTCATCATCTTTTCCTTTATGTGATTTAAACAAAATATCATTGAATTAGGCAATATTTTGCCGTTTTCCACGTTCTTGTGAATTTTCAGTTTATTGGTATTAATTCATTATACATACGATAAAAATGATGCAAACACATAATTGACTAGAAAAAACATTAAATACTTCATTTTCAACCAACTATTTGTTTCTCGTTAAAATACTGAGTAAGATATTGAAAAGGGGAGAAGTTATGTTTTTATTGCATATATCGACGTTTCAGCCGGATTAGAGCGGTTTTACGTGTACATCTTCCATCGGTAATATCAACGGAAAATCAGGAACATTTTAGTTAATTCTTATGAAAACACATTGATTTTTATCATTTGTATTGAAAACAACATCATTATATGTCTTTTCTAGGATCTAAATAATACGAAACCTTGCTTTATGATTTGAAGTTAAAATCCTCAAATTTGGTAATATAGCGATTTTTTTCACGTTTTTCATGTATTGTGATTGTTCGTAAATATATTCATTTATACCAATATTTCGATAATTCTTCATGTTTTCTCACGATATGTGATTTGGCTTTCAAATCTCAGAATTTCGCAAATTTTGCATTTTAAGCAAGTTTTCTTGCATTTTGTTTTGGACTAAAAATCATCGAAATTAGCAATATTTTCACTTTTAATATCCTCTTTTCCTTTAAGTGATTTTAGCAAAATATCATCGAATTAGGACGAATATTTTGTCGTTTTTCTACGTTTTTGTGAATTTTCAGTTTATTGGTATTAATTCATTAAATATACGATAAAAATTATGCAAACACATAATTGATTAGAAATTAACCTTAAATACTTCATTTTCAATCAACTATTTGTTTCTCGGTAAAATACTGAGTAAGATATTGAAAAGGGGAGAAGTTCTGTTTTTATTGCATATATCGACGTTTCAGCTGGATTAGAGCGGTTTTACGTGTACATCTTCCATCGGTAATATAAACAAAAAATCAGGAACATTTTAGAGTATTTTAATGAAAACACATTGATTTTTATCATTTGTATTGGAAACAACATCTTTATATGTCTTTTCTTGGATCGAAATAATATGGAACCTCGCTTTATGATTTGAAGTTAAAATCCTCATATTTGGTAACATAGCGATTTTTTTCACGTTTTTCATGTATTGTGATTGTACGTAAATATATTCGTTTATAGCAATATTTCGATAATTCTTCATGTTTTCTCACGATATGTGATTTGGCTTTCAAATCTCAGAATTTCGCAAATTTTGCATTTTAAGCAATTTTCTTGCATTTTGTTTTGTTCTAAAAATCATCGAATTTAGCAATATTTGACGTTAAATATCCCCTTTTCCTTTAAGTGATTTTAGCAAAATATCATCGAATTAGGCCGAATATTTTGCAGTTTTTCCACGTTTTTGTGAATTTTCAGTTTATTGGTATTAATTCATTAAATATACGATAAAAATTATGCAAACACATAATTGATTAGAAAATAACTTTAAATACTTCATTTTCAATGAACTATTTGTTTCTCGGTAAAATACTGAGTAAGATATTGAAAAGGGGAGTTCTGTTTTTATTGCATATATCGACGTTTCAGCTGGATTAGAGCGGTTTAACGTGTACATCTTCCATTGGTAATATAAACGCAAAATCGGGAACATTTTAGTTAATTGTAATGAAAACACATTGATTTTTATCATTTGTATTGGAAACAACATTTTTATGTCTTTTCTAGGATCTAAAAAAATACGAAACCTCGCTCGATGATTTGAAGTAAAAATCTTCAAATTTTCTTAATATAGAGACTTTTTTCACGTTTTTCATGTAGTGTCACTCTACGTAAATGTATTCGTTTTTACCAATATTTCGATACTACTTCATGTTTTCTCACGATATGTGATTTGGCCTTCCAATCTCAGAATTTCGCAAATTATTTTTTTTAAGCAAGTTTTCTTGCATTTTGTTTTGTACTAAAAATCATCGAATTTAGCAATATTTTGACGTTTGTCATCATCTTTTCCTTTATGTGATTTAAACAAAATATCATCGAATTTGGCAATATTTTGCCGTTTTCCACGTTCTTTTGAATTTTCAGTTTATTGATATTAATTCATTATATATACGATAAAAATGATGCAAACACATAATTGACTAGAAAAAAACATTAAATACTTCATTTTCAACCAACTATTTGTTTCTCGTTAAAATACTGAGTAATATATTGAAAAGGGGAGAAGTTATATTTTTATTGCATATATCGACGTTTCAGCCGGATTAGAGCAGTTTTACGTGTACAGTTTCCATCGGTAATATAAACGGAAAATCAGGAACATTTTAGTTAATTCTAATGAAAACACATTGATTTTTATCATTTGTATTGAAAACAACATCATTATATGTCTTTTCTAGGATCTAAATAATGCGAAACCTCGCTCTATGATTTGAAGTAAAAATCTTCAAATTTGGTAATATAGAGACTTTTTTCACGTTTTTCATGTATTGTGATTGTACGTAAATATATTCGTTTTTACCGATATTTCGATTCTACTTCATGTTTTCTCACGATATGTGATTTGGCCTTCAAAACTCAGAATTTCGCAAATTATTCATTTTTAAGCAAGTTTTCTTGCATTTTGTTTTGTACTAAAAATCATCGAATTTAGCAATATTTTGACGTTTGTCATCATCTTTTCCTTTATGTGATTTAAACAAAATATCATTGAATTAGGCAATATTTTGCCGTTTTCCACGTTCTTGTGAATTTTCAGTTTATTGGTATTAATTCATTATATATACGATAAAAATGATGCAAACACATAATTGACTAGAAAAAACATTAAATACTTCATTTTCAACCAACTATTTGTTTCTCGTTAAAATACTGAGTAAGATATTGAAAAGGGGAGAAGTTATGTTTTTATTGCATATATCGACGTTTCAGCCGGATTAGAGCGGTTTTACGTGTACATCTTCCATCGGTAATATCAACGGAAAATCAGGAACATTTTAGTTAATTCTTATGAAAACACATTGATTTTTATCATTTGTATTGAAAACAACATCATTATATGTCTTTTCTAGGATCTAAATAATACGAAACCTTGCTTTATGATTTGAAGTTAAAATCCTCATATTTGGTAATATAGCGATTTTTTTCACGTTTTTCATGTATTGTGATTGTTCGTAAATATATTCATTTATACCAATATTTCGATAATTCTTCATGTTTTCTCACGATATGTGATTTGGCTTTCAAATCTCAGAATTTCGCAAATTTTGCATTTTAAGCAAGTTTTCTTGCATTTTGTTTTGGACTAAAAATCATCGAAATTAGCAATATTTTCACTTTTAATATCCTCTTTTCCTTTAAGTGATTTTAGCAAAATATCATCGAATTAGGACGAATATTTTGTCGTTTTTCTACGTTTTTGTGAATTTTCAGTTTATTGGTATTAATTCATTAAATATACGATAAAAATTATGCAAACACATAATTGATTAGAAATTAACCTTAAATACTTCATTTTCAATCAACTATTTGTTTCTCGGTAAAATACTGAGTAAGATATTGAAAAGGGGAGAAGTTCTGTTTTTATTGCATATATCGACGTTTCAGCTGGATTAGAGCGGTTTTACGTGTACATCTTCCATCGGTAATATAAACAAAAAATCAGGAACATTTTAGAGTATTTTAATGAAAACACATTGATTTTTATCATTTGTATTGGAAACAACATCTTTATATGTCTTTTCTTGGATCGAAATAATATGGAACCTCGCTTTATGATTTGAAGTTAAAATCCTCATATTTGGTAACATAGCGATTTTTTTCACGTTTTTCATGTATTGTGATTGTACGTAAATATATTCGTTTATAGCAATATTTCGATAATTCTTCATGTTTTCTCACGATATGTGATTTGGCTTTCAAATCTCAGAATTTCGCAAATTTTGCATTTTAAGCAATTTTCTTGCATTTTGTTTTGTTCTAAAAATCATCGAATTTAGCAATATTTGACGTTAAATATCCCCTTTTCCTTTAAGTGATTTTAGCAAAATATCATCGAATTAGGCCGAATATTTTGCAGTTTTTCCACGTTTTTGTGAATTTTCAGTTTATTGGTATTAATTCATTAAATATACGATAAAAATTATGCAAACACATAATTGATTAGAAAATAACTTTAAATACTTCATTTTCAATGAACTATTTGTTTCTCGGTAAAATACTGAGTAAGATATTGAAAAGGGGAGTTCTGTTTTTATTGCATATATCGACGTTTCAGCTGGATTAGAGCGGTTTAACGTGTACATCTTCCATTGGTAATATAAACGCAAAATCGGGAACATTTTAGTTAATTGTAATGAAAACACATTGATTTTTATCATTTGTATTGGAAACAACATTTTTATGTCTTTTCTAGGATCTAAAAAAATACGAAACCTCGCTCGATGATTTGAAGTAAAAATCTTCAAATTTTCTTAATATAGAGACTTTTTTCACGTTTTTCATGTAGTGTCACTCTACGTAAATGTATTCGTTTTTACCAATATTTCGATACTACTTCATGTTTTCTCACGATATGTGATTTGGCCTTCCAATCTCAGAATTTCGCAAATTATTTTTTTTAAGCAAGTTTTCTTGCTTTTTGTTTTGTACTAAAAATCATCGAATTTATCAATATTTTGACGTTAAATATCCCCTTTTCCTTTAAGTGTTTTTAGCAAAATATCATCGAAGTAAGCCGAATATTTTGCCGTTTTTCCACGTTTTTGTGAATTTTCAGTTTATTGGTATTATGTCAATAAATTTACGATAAAAATTATGCAAACCCATAATTGATTAGAAATTAACCTTAAATACTTCATTTTCAATCAACTATTTGTTTCTCGGTAAAATACTGAGTAAGATATTGAAAAGGGGAGAAGTTGTTTTTATTGCATATATCGAGGTTTTAGCTGGATTAGAGCGGTTTTACGTGTACATCTTCCATTGGTAATATAAACGGAAAATCAGGAAGATTTTAGTTAATTCTAATGAAAACACATTGATTTTTATCATTTGTATAGGAAACAACATTTTTATGTCTTTTCTAGGATCTAAAAAAATACGAAACCTCGCTCTATGATTTGAAGTAAAAATCTTCAAATTTTCTTAATATAGAGACTTTTTTCACGTTTTTCATGTAGTGTCACTTTACGTAAATGTATTCGTTTTTACCAATATTTCGATACTACTTCATGTTTTCTCACGATATGTGATTTGGCCTTCCAATCTCAGAATTTCGCAAATTATTTATTTTTAAGCAAGTTTTCCTGCATTTTGTTTTGTACTAAAAATCATCGAATTTAGCAATATTTTGACGTTTGTCATCATCTTTTCCTTTATGTGATTTAAACAAAATATCATCGAATTTGGCAATATTTTGCCGTTTTCCACGTTCTTTTGAATTTTCAGTTTATTGATATTAATTCATTATATATACGATAAAAATGATGCAAACATATAATTGACTAGAAAAAACATTAAATACTTCATTTTCAACCAACTATTTGTTTCTCGTTAAAATACTGAGTAATATATTGAAAAGGGGAGAAGTTATATTTTTACTGCATATATCGACGTTTCAGCCGGATTAGAGCAGTTTTACGTGTACATCTTCCATCGGTAATATAAACGGAAAATCAGGAACATTTTAGTTAATTCTAATGAAAACACATTGATTTTTATCTTTTGTATTGAAAACAACATCATTATATGTCTTTTCTAGGATCTAAATAATGCGAAACCTCGCTCTATGATTTGAAGTAAAAATCTTCAAATTTGGTAATATAGAGACTTTTTTCACGTTTTTCATGTATTGTGATTGTACGTAAATATATTCGTTTTTACCAATATTTCGATACTACTTCATGTTTTCTCACGATATGTGATTTGGCCTTCAAAACTCAGAATTTCGCAAATTATTCATTTTTAAGCAAGTTTTCTTGCATTTTGTTTTGTACTAAAAATCATCGAATTTAGCAATATTTTGACGTTTGTCATCATCTTTTCCTTTATGTGATTTAAACAAAATATCATCGAATTAGGCAATATTTTGCCGTTTTCCACGTTCTTGTGAATTTTCAGTTTATTGGTATTAATTCATTATATATACGATAAAAATGATGCAAACACATAATTGACTAGAAAAAACATTAAATACTTCATTTTCAACCAACTATTTGTTTCTCGTTAAAATACTGAGTAAGATATTGAAAAGGGGAGAAGTTATGTTTTTATTGCATATATCGACGTTTCAGTCGGATTAGAGCGGTTTTACGTGTACATCTTCCATCGGTAATATCAACGGAATATCAGGAACATTTTAGAGTATTTTAATGAAAACACATTGATTTTTATCATTTGTATTGGAAACAACATCTTTATATGTCTTTTCTAGGATCTAAATAAGACGAAACCTCGCTCGATGATTTGATGTTAAAATCCTCAAATTTGGTAATATAGCGATTTTTTTTCACGTTTTCATGTATTGTGATTGTACGTAAATATATTCGTTTATACCAATATTACGATAACTCTTCATGTTTTCTCACGATATGTGATTTGGCTTTCAAATCTCAGAATTTTTTAAATTTTACATTTTAAGCAAGTTTTCTTGCATTTTGTTTTGTACTAAAAATCATGGAATTTAGCAATATTTTGACGTTAAATATCCCCTTTTCCTTTAAGTGATTTTAGCAAAATATCATCGAATTAGGCCGAATATTTTGCCGTTTTTCCACGTTTTTGTGAATTTTCAGTTTATTGGTATTAATTCATTAAATATACGATAAAAATTATGCAAACACATAATTGATTAGAAAATAACCTTAAATACTTCATTTTCAATGAACTATTTGTTTCTCGGTAAAATACTGAGTAAGATATTGAAAAGGGGAGAAGTTCTGTTTTTATATCATATATCGACGTTTGAGCTGGGTTAGAGCGGTTTTACGTGTACATCTTCCATTGGTAATATAAACGGAAAATCAGGAACATTTTAGTTAATTCTTATGAAAACACATTGATTTTTATCATTTGTATTGAAAACAACATCATTATATGTCTTTTCTAGGATCTAAATAATACGAAACCTTGCTTTATGATTTGAAGTTAAAATCCTCAAATTTGGTAATATAGCGATTTTTTTCACGTTTTTCATGTATTGTGATTGTTCGTAAATATATTCATTTATACCAATATTTCGATAATTCTTCATGTTTTCTCACGATATGTGATTTGGCTTTCAAATCTCAGAATTTCGCAAATTTTGCATTTTAAGCAAGTTTTCTTGCATTTTGTTTTGTTCTAAAAATCATCGAATTTAGCAATATTTGACGTTAAATATCCCCTTTTCCTTTAAGTGATTTTAGCAAAATATCATCGAATTAGGCCGAATATTTTGCAGTTTTTCCACGTTTTTGTGAATTTTCAGTTTATTGGTATTAATTCATTAAATATACGATAAAAATTATGCAAACACATAATTGATAAGAAAATAACTTTAAATACTTCATTTTCAATGAACTATTTGTTTCTCGGTAAAATACTGAGTAAGATATTGAAAAGGGGAGTTCTGTTTTTATTGCATATATCGACGTTTCAGCTGGATTAGAGCGGTTTAACGTGTACATCTTCCATTGGTAATATAAACGCAAAATCGGGAACATTTTAGTTAATTGTAATGAAAACACATTGATTTTTATCATTTGTATTGGAAACAACATTTTTATGTCTTTTCTAGGATCTAAAAAAATACGAAACCTCGCTCGATGATTTGAAGTAAAAATCTTCAAATTTTCTTAATATAGAGACTTTTTTCACGTTTTTCATGTAGTGTCACTCTACGTAAATGTATTCGTTTTTACCAATATTTCGATACTACTTCATGTTTTCTCACGATATGTGATTTGGCCTTCCAATCTCAGAATTTCGCAAATTATTTTTTTTAAGCAAGTTTTCTTGCATTTTGTTTTGTACTAAAAATCATCGAATTTAGCAATATTTTGACGTTTGTCATCATCTTTTCCTTTATGTGATTTAAACAAAATATCATCGAATTTGGCAATATTTTGCCGTTTTCCACGTTCTTTTGAATTTTCAGTTTATTGATATTAATTCATTATATATACGATAAAAATGATGCAAACACATAATTGACTAGAAAAAAACATTAAATACTTCATTTTCAACCAACTATTTGTTTCTCGTTAAAATACTGAGTAATATATTGAAAAGGGGAGAAGTTATATTTTTATTGCATATATCGACGTTTCAGCCGGATTAGAGCAGTTTTACGTGTACAGTTTCCATCGGTAATATAAACGGAAAATCAGGAACATTTTAGTTAATTCTAATGAAAACACATTGATTTTTATCATTTGTATTGAAAACAACATCATTATATGTCTTTTCTAGGATCTAAATAATGCGAAACCTCGCTCTATGATTTGAAGTAAAAATCTTCAAATTTGGTAATATAGAGACTTTTTTCACGTTTTTCATGTATTGTGATTGTACGTAAATATATTCGTTTTTACCGATATTTCGATTCTACTTCATGTTTTCTCACGATATGTGATTTGGCCTTCAAAACTCAGAATTTCGCAAATTATTCATTTTTAAGCAAGTTTTCTTGCATTTTGTTTTGTACTAAAAATCATCGAATTTAGCAATATTTTGACGTTTGTCATCATCTTTTCCTTTATGTGATTTAAACAAAATATCATTGAATTAGGCAATATTTTGCCGTTTTCCACGTTCTTGTGAATTTTCAGTTTATTGGTATTAATTCATTATATATACGATAAAAATGATGCAAACACATAATTGACTAGAAAAAACATTAAATACTTCATTTTCAACCAACTATTTGTTTCTCGTTAAAATACTGAGTAAGATATTGAAAAGGGGAGAAGTTATGTTTTTATTGCATATATCGACGTTTCAGCCGGATTAGAGCGGTTTTACGTGTACATCTTCCATCGGTAATATCAACGGAAAATCAGGAACATTTTAGTTAATTCTTATGAAAACACATTGATTTTTATCATTTGTATTGAAAACAACATCATTATATGTCTTTTCTAGGATCTAAATAATACGAAACCTTGCTTTATGATTTGAAGTTAAAATCCTCAAATTTGGTAATATAGCGATTTTTTTCACGTTTTTCATGTATTGTGATTGTTCGTAAATATATTCATTTATACCAATATTTCGATAATTCTTCATGTTTTCTCACGATATGTGATTTGGCTTTCAAATCTCAGAATTTCGCAAATTTTGCATTTTAAGCAAGTTTTCTTGCATTTTGTTTTGGACTAAAAATCATCGAAATTAGCAATATTTTCACTTTTAATATCCTCTTTTCCTTTAAGTGATTTTAGCAAAATATCATCGAATTAGGACGAATATTTTGTCGTTTTTCTACGTTTTTGTGAATTTTCAGTTTATTGGTATTAATTCATTAAATATACGATAAAAATTATGCAAACACATAATTGATTAGAAATTAACCTTAAATACTTCATTTTCAATCAACTATTTGTTTCTCGGTAAAATACTGAGTAAGATATTGAAAAGGGGAGAAGTTCTGTTTTTATTGCATATATCGACGTTTCAGCTGGATTAGAGCGGTTTTACGTGTACATCTTCCATCGGTAATATAAACAAAAAATCAGGAACATTTTAGAGTATTTTAATGAAAACACATTGATTTTTATCATTTGTATTGGAAACAACATCTTTATATGTCTTTTCTTGGATCGAAATAATATGGAACCTCGCTTTATGATTTGAAGTTAAAATCCTCATATTTGGTAACATAGCGATTTTTTTCACGTTTTTCATGTATTGTGATTGTACGTAAATATATTCGTTTATAGCAATATTTCGATAATTCTTCATGTTTTCTCACGATATGTGATTTGGCTTTCAAATCTCAGAATTTCGCAAATTTTGCATTTTAAGCAAGTTTTCTTGCATTTTGTTTTGTTCTAAAAATCATCGAATTTAGCAATATTTTGACGTTAAAAATCCCCTTTTCCTTTAAGTGTTTTTAGCAAAATATCATCGAAGTAGGCCGAATATTTTGCCGTTTTTCCACGTTTTTGTGAATTTTCAGTTTATTGGTATTATGTCAATAAATTTACGATAAAAATTATGCAAACACATAATTGATTAGAAAATAACCTTAAATACTTCATTTTCAACCAACTATTTGTTTCTCGTTAAAATACTGAGTAAGACATTGTAAAGGGGAGAAGTTATGTTTTTATTGCATATATCGACGTTTCAGCCGGATTAGAGCGGTTTTACGTGTACATCTTCCATCGGTAATATCAACGGAATATCAGGAACATTTTAGAGTATTTTAATGAAAACACATTGATTTTTATCATTTGTATTGGAAACAACATCTTTATATGTCTTTTCTAGGATCTAAATAAGACGAAACCTCGCTCGATGATTTGATGTTAAAATCCTCAAATTTGGTAATATAGCGAATTTTTTTCACGTTTTTCATGTATTGTGATTGTACGTAAATATATTCGTTTATACCAATATTACGATAACTCTTCATGTTTTCTCACGATATGTGATTTGGCTTTCAAATCTCAGAATTTCGCAAATTTTGCATTTCAAGCAAGTTTTCTTGCATTTTGTTTTGTACTAAAAATCATCGAAATTAGCAATATTTTCACGTTTAATATCCTCTTTTCCTTTAAGTGATTTTAGCAAAATATCATCGAATTAGGCCGAATATTTTGTCGTTTTTCCACGTTTTTTGTGAATTTTCAGTTTATTGGTATTAATTCATTAAATATACGATAAAAATTATGCAAACACATAATTGATTAGAAAATAACCTTAAATACTTCATTTTCAATGAACTATTTGTTTCTCGGTCAAATACTGAGTAAGATATTGAAAAGGGGAGAAGTTCTGTTTTTATTGCATATATCGACGTTTCAGCTGGATTAGAGCGGTTTAACATGTACATCTTCCATTGGTAATATAAACGGAAAATCGGAACATTTTAGTTAATTCTAATGAAAACACATTGATTTTTATCATTTGTATTGAAAACAACATTATATGTCTTTTCTAGGATCTAAATAATACGAAACCTTGCTTTATGATTTGAAGTTAAAATCCCCAAATTTGGTAATATAGCGATTTTTTTCACTTTTTTCATGTATTGTGATTGTTCGTAAATATATTCGTTTATACCAATATTACGATAACTCTTCATGTTTTCTCACGATATGTGATTTGGCTTTCAAATCTCAGAATTTTGCAAATTTTACATTTTAAGCAAGTTTTCTTGCATTTTGTTTTGTACTAAAAATCATGGAATTTAGCAATATTTTGACGTTAAATATCCCCTTTTCCTTTAAGTGATTTTAGCAAAATATCATCGAATTAGGCCGAATATTTTGCCGTTTTTCCACGTTTTTGTGAATTTTCAGTTTATTGGTATTAATTCATTAAATATACGATAAAAATTATGCAAACACATAATTGATTAGAAATTAACCTTAAATACTTCATTTTCAATGAACTATTTGTTTCTCGGTCAAATACTGAGTAAGATATTGAAAAGGGGAGAAGTTCTGTTTTTATTGCATATATCGACGTTTCAGCTGGATTAGAGCGGTTTAACGTGTACATCTTCCATTGGTAATATAAACGGAAAATCGGAACATTTTAGTTAATTCTAATGAAAACACATTGATTTTTATCGTTTGTATTGGAAACAACATTTTTATGTCTTTTCTAGGATCTAAAAAAATACGAAACCTCGCTCTATGATTTGAAGTAAAAATCTTCAAATTTGGTAATATAGAGACTTTTTTCACGTTTTTCATGTAGTGTCACTTTACGTAAATGTATTCGTTTTTACCAATATTTCGATACTACTTCATGTTTTCTCACGATATGTGATTTGGCCTTCAAATCTCAGAATTTCGCAAAATATTCATTCTTAAGCAAGTTTTCTTGCATTTTGTTTTGTACTAAAAATCATCGAATTTAGCAATATTTTGACGTTTGTCATCATCTTTTCCTTTATGTGATTTAAACAAAATATCATCGAATTAGGCAATATTTTGCCGTTTTCCACGTTCTTGTGAATTTACAGTTTATTGGTATTAATTCATTATATATACGATGAAAATGATGCAAACACATAATTGACTAGAAAAAACATTAAATACTTCATTTTCAACCAACTATTTGTTTCTCGTTAAAATACTGAGTAAGATATTGAAAAGGGGAGAAGTTATGTTTTTATTGCATATATCGACGTTTCAGCCGGATTAGAGCGGTTTTACGTGTACATCTTCCATCGGTAATATCAACGGAATATCAGGAACATTTTAGAGTATTTTAATGAAAACACATTGATTTTTATCATTTGTATTGGAAACAACATCTTTATATGTCTTTTCTAGGATCTAAATAAGACGAAACCTCGCGCGATGATTTGATGTTAAAATCCTCAAATTTGGTAATATAGCGAATTTTTTTCACGTTTTTCATGTATTGTGATTGTACGTAAATATATTCGTTTATACCAATATTACGATAACTCTTCATGTTTTCTCACGATATGTGATTTGGCTTTCAAATCTCAGAATTTCGCAAATTTGCATTTCAAGCAAGTTTTCTTGCATTTTGTTTTGTACTAAAAATCATCGAAATTAGCAATATTTTCACGTTTAATATCCTCTTTTCCTTTAAGTGATTTTAGCAAAATATCATCGAATTAGGCCGAATATTTTGTCGTTTTTCCACGTTTTTTGTGAATTTTCAGTTTATTGGTATTAATTCATTAAATATACGATAAAAATTATGCAAACACATAATTGATTAGAAAATAACCTTAAATACTTCATTTTCAATGAACTATTTGTTTCTCGGTCAAATACTGAGTAAGATATTGAAAAGGGGAGAAGTTCTGTTTTTATTGCATATATCGACGTTTCAGCTGGATTAGAGCGGTTTAACGTGTACATCTTCCATTGGTAATATAAACGGAAAATCGGAACATTTTAGTTAATTCTAATGAAAACACATTGATTTTTATCATTTGTATTGAAAACAACATTATATGTCTTTTCTAGGATCTAAATAATACGAAACCTTGCTTTATGATTTGAAGTTAAAATCCCCAAATTTGGTAATATAGCGATTTTTTTCACGTTTTTCATGTATTGTGATTGTTCGTAAATATATTCGTTTATACCAATATTACGATAACTCTTCATGTTTTCTCACGATATGTGATTTGGCTTTCAAATCTCAGAATTTTGCAAATTTTACATTTTAAGCAAGTTTTCTTGCATTTTGTTTTGTACTAAAAATCATGGAATTTAGCAATATTTTGACGTTAAATATCCCCTTTTCCTTTAAGTGATTTTAGCAAAATATCATCGAATTAGGCCGAATATTTTGCCGTTTTTCCACGTTTTTGTGAATTTTCAGTTTATTGGTATTAATTCATTAAATATACGATAAAAATTATGCAAACACATAATTGATTAGAAATTAACCTTAAGTACTTCATTTTCAATCAACTATTTGTTTCTCGTTAAAATACTGAGTAAGATGATTAAAAGGGGAGAAGTTCTGTTTTTATTCCATATATCAACGTTTCAGCCGGATTAGAGCGGTTTTACGTGTACATCTTCCATTGGTAATATAAACGGAAAATCAGGAACATTTTAGTTAATTCTAATGAAAACACATTGATTTTTTTCATTTGTATTGGAAACAACATCTTTATATGTCTTTTCTAGGATCAAAAAAAATACGAAACCTCGCTCTATGATTTGAAGTAAAAATCTTCAAATTTTCTTAATATAGAGACTCTTTTCACGTTTTTCATGCAGTGTCACTTTACGTAAATGTATTCGTTTTTACCAATATTTCGATACTACTTCATGTTTTCTCACGATATGTGATTTGGCCTTCAAATCTCAGAATTTCGCAAATTATTCATTTTTAAGCAAGTTTTCTTGCATTTTGTTTTGTACTAAAAATCATCGAATTTATCAATATTTTGACGTTTGTCATTATATTTTCCTTTATGTGATTTTAACAAAATATCATCGAATTAGGCAATATTTTGCCGTTTTCCTCTTTCTTTTGAATTTTCAGTTTATTGATATTAATTCATTATATATAAGATAAAAATGATGCAAACACATAATTGACTAGAAAAAACATTAAATACTTCATTTTCAACCAACTATTTGTTTCTCGTTATAATACTGAGTAAGATATTGAAAAGGGGAGAAGTTATGTTTTTATTGCATATATCGACGTTTCAGCTGGATTAGAGCGGTTTTACGTGTACATCTTCCATCAGTAATATAAACGGAAAATCAGGAACATTTTAGTTAATTCTAATGAAAACACATTGATTTTTATCATTTGTATTGATAACAACATCATTATATGTCTTTTCTAGGATCTAAATAATACGAAACCTCGCTTTATGATTTGAAGTTAAAATCCTCAAATTTGGTAATATAGCGATTTTTTCACGTTTTTCACGTATTGTGATTGTTCGTAAATATATTCGTTTATACCAATATTTCGATAATTCTTCATGTTTTCTCACGATATGTGATTTGGCTTTCAAATCTCAGAATTTTGCAAATTTTACATTTTAAGCAAGTTTTCTTGCATTTTGTTTTGTACTAAAAATCATGGAATTTAGCAATATTTTGACGTTAAATATCCCCTTTTCCTTTAAGTGATTTTAGCAAAATATCATCGAATTAGGCCGAATATTTTGCCGTTTTTCCACGTTTTTGTGAATTTTCAGTTTATTGGTATTAATTCATTAAATATACGATAAAAATTATGCAAACACATAATTGATTAGAAAATAACCTTAAATACTTCATTTTCAATGAACTATTTGTTTCTCAGTAAAATACTGAGTAAGATATTGAAAAGGGGAGAAGTTCTGTTTTTATTGCATATATCGACGTTTCAGCTGGATTAGAGCGGTTTTACGTGTACATTTTCCATTGGTAATATAAACGGAAAATCAGGAACATTTTAGTTAATTCTTATGAAAACACATTGATTTTTATCATTTGTATTGAAAACAACATCATTATATGTCTTTCTAGGATCTAAATAATACGAAACCTTGCTTTATGATTTGAAGTTAAAATCCTCAAATTTGGTAATATAGCGATTTTTTTCACGTTTTTCATGTATTGTGATTGTTCGTAAATATATTCGTTTATACCAATATTACGATAACTCTTCATGTTTTCTCACGATATGTGATTTGGCTTTCAAATCTCAGAATTTTGCAAATTTTACATTTTAAGCAAGTTTTCTTGCATTTTGTTTTGTACTAAAAATCATGGAATTTAGCAATATTTTGACGTTAAATATCCCCTTTTCCTTTAAGTGATTTTAGCAAAATATCATCGAATTAGGCCGAATATTTTGCCGTTTTTCCACGTTTTTGTGAATTTTCAGTTTATTGGTATTAATTCATTAAATATACGATAAAAATTATGCAAACACATAATTGATTAGAAATTAACCTTAAATACTTCATTTTCAATGAACTATTTGTTTCTCGGTCAAATACTGAGTAAGATATTGAAAAGGGGAGAAGTTCTGTTTTTATTGCATATATCGACGTTTCAGCTGGATTAGAGCGGTTTAACGTGTACATCTTCCATTGGTAATATAAACGGAAAATCGGAACATTTTAGTTAATTCTAATGAAAACACATTGATTTTTATCATTTGTATTGGAAACAATATTTTTATGTCTTTTCTAGGATCTAAAAAAATACGAAACCTCGCTCTATGATTTGAAGTAAAAATCTTCAAATTTGGTAATATAGAGACTTTTTTCACGTTTTTCATGTAGTGTCACTTTACGTAAATGTATTCGTTTTTACCAATATTTCGATACTACTTCATGTTTTCTCACGATATGTGATTTGGCCTTCAAATCTCAGAATTTCGCAAAATATTCATTCTTAAGCAAGTTTTCTTGCATTTTGTTTTGTACTAAAAATCATCGAATTTAGCAATATTTTGACGTTTGTCATCATCTTTTCCTTTATGTGATTTAAACAAAATATCATCGAATTAGGCAATATTTTGCTGTTTTCCACGTTCTTGTGAATTTACAGTTTATTGGTATTAATTCATTATATATACGATAAAAATGATGCAAACACATAATTGACTAGAAAAAACATTAAATACTTCATTTTCAACCAACTATTTGTTTCTCGTTAAAATACTGAGTAAGATATTGAAAAGGGGAGAAGTTATGTTTTTATTGCATATATCGACGTTTCAGCCGGATTAGAGCGGTTTTACGTGTACATCTTCCATCGGTAATATCAACGGAATATCAGGAACATTTTAGAGTATTTTAATGAAAACACATTGATTTTTATCATTTGTATTGGAAACAACATCTTTATATGTCTTTTCTAGGATCTAAATAAGACGAAACCTCGCGCGATGATTTGATGTTAAAATCCTCAAATTTGGTAATATAGCGAATTTTTTTCACGTTTTTCATGTATTGTGATTGTACGTAAATATATTCGTTTATACCAATATTACGATAACTCTTCATGTTTTCTCACGATATGTGATTTGGCTTTCAAATCTCAGAATTTCGCAAATTTTGCATTTCAAGCAAGTTTTCTTGCATTTTGTTTTGTACTAAAAATCATCGAAATTAGCAATATTTTCACGTTTAATATCCTCTTTTCCTTTAAGTGATTTTAGCAAAATATCATCGAATTAGGCCGAATATTTTGTCGTTTTTCCACGTTTTTTGTGAATTTTCAGTTTATTGGTATTAATTCATTAAATATACGATAAAAATTATGCAAACACATAATTGATTAGAAAATAACCTTAAATACTTCATTTTCAATGAACTATTTGTTTCTCGGTCAAATACTGAGTAAGATATTGAAAAGGGGAGAAGTTCTGTTTTTATTGCATATATCGACGTTTCAGCTGGATTAGAGCGGTTTAACGTGTACATCTTCCATTGGTAATATAAACGGAAAATCGGAACATTTTAGTTAATTCTAATGAAAACACATTGATTTTTATCATTTGTATTGAAAACAACATTATATGTCTTTTCTAGGATCTAAATAATACGAAACCTTGCTTTATGATTTGAAGTTAAAATCCCCAAATTTGGTAATATAGCGATTTTTTTCACGTTTTTCATGTATTGTGATTGTTCGTAAATATATTCGTTTATACCAATATTACGATAACTCTTCATGTTTTCTCACGATATGTGATTTGGCTTTCAAATCTCAGAATTTTGCAAATTTTACATTTTAAGCAAGTTTTCTTGCATTTTGTTTTGTACTAAAAATCATGGAATTTAGCAATATTTTGACGTTAAATATCCCCTTTTCCTTTAAGTGATTTTAGCAAAATATCATCGAATTAGGCCGAATATTTTGCCGTTTTTCCACGTTTTTGTGAATTTTCAGTTTATTGGTATTAATTCATTAAATATACGATAAAAATTATGCAAACACATAATTGATTAGAAATTAACCTTAAGTACTTCATTTTCAATCAACTATTTGTTTCTCGTTAAAATACTGAGTAAGATGATTAAAAGGGGAGAAGTTCTGTTTTTATTCCATATATCAACGTTTCAGCCGGATTAGAGCGGTTTTACGTGTACATCTTCCATTGGTAATATAAACGGAAAATCAGGAACATTTTAGTTAATTCTAATGAAAACACATTGATTTTTTTCATTTGTATTGGAAACAACATCTTTATATGTCTTTTCTAGGATCAAAAAAAATACGAAACCTCGCTCTATGATTTGAAGTAAAAATCTTCAAATTTTCTTAATATAGAGACTCTTTTCACGTTTTTCATGCAGTGTCACTTTACGTAAATGTATTCGTTTTTACCAATATTTCGATACTACTTCATGTTTTCTCACGATATGTGATTTGGCCTTCAAATCTCAGAATTTCGCAAATTATTCATTTTTAAGCAAGTTTTCTTGCATTTTGTTTTGTACTAAAAATCATCGAATTTATCAATATTTTGACGTTTGTCATTATATTTTCCTTTATGTGATTTTAACAAAATATCATCGAATTAGGCAATATTTTGCCGTTTTCCTCTTTCTTTTGAATTTTCAGTTTATTGATATTAATT
This sequence comes from Procambarus clarkii, assembly GCF_040958095.1. Classification (NCBI taxonomy): domain Eukaryota; kingdom Metazoa; phylum Arthropoda; class Malacostraca; order Decapoda; family Cambaridae; genus Procambarus; species Procambarus clarkii. Next base: position 1,311,740 of record NW_027189147.1, on the reverse strand, counting down.
CATTATATATAAGATAAAAATGATGCAAACACATAATTGACTAGAAAAAACATTAAATACTTCATTTTCAACCAACTATTTGTTTCTCGTTATAATACTGAGTAAGATATTGAAAAGGGGAGAAGTTATGTTTTTATTGCATATATCGACGTTTCAGCTGGATTAGAGCGGTTTTACGTGTACATCTTCCATCAGTAATATAAACGGAAAATCAGGAACATTTTAGTTAATTCTAATGAAAACACATTGATTTTTATCATTTGTATTGATAACAACATCATTATATGTCTTTTCTAGGATCTAAATAATACGAAACCTCGCTTTATGATTTGAAGTTAAAATCCTCAAATTTGGTAATATAGCGATTTTTTCACGTTTTTCACGTATTGTGATTGTTCGTAAATATATTCGTTTATACCAATATTTCGATAATTCTTCATGTTTTCTCACGATATGTGATTTGGCTTTCAAATCTCAGAATTTTGCAAATTTTACATTTTAAGCAAGTTTTCTTGCATTTTGTTTTGTACTAAAAATCATGGAATTTAGCAATATTTTGACGTTAAATATCCCCTTTTCCTTTAAGTGATTTTAGCAAAATATCATCGAATTAGGCCGAATATTTTGCCGTTTTTCCACGTTTTTGTGAATTTTCAGTTTATTGGTATTAATTCATTAAATATACGATAAAAATTATGCAAACACATAATTGATTAGAAAATAACCTTAAATACTTCATTTTCAATGAACTATTTGTTTCTCAGTAAAATACTGAGTAAGATATTGAAAAGGGGAGAAGTTCTGTTTTATTGCATATATCGACGTTTCAGCTGGATTAGAGCGGTTTTACGTGTACATTTTCCATTGGTAATATAAACGGAAAATCAGGAACATTTTAGTTAATTCTTATGAAAACACATTGATTTTTATCATTTGTATTGAAAACAACATCATTATATGTCTTTTCTAGGATCTAAATAATACGAAACCTTGCTTTATGATTTGAAGTTAAAATCCTCAAATTTGGTAATATAGCGATTTTTTTCACGTTTTTCATGTATTGTGATTGTTCGTAAATATATTCGTTTATACCAATATTACGATAACTCTTCATGTTTTCTCACGATATGTGATTTGGCTTTCAAATCTCAGAATTTTGCAAATTTTACATTTTAAGCAAGTTTTCTTGCATTTTGTTTTGTACTAAAAATCATGGAATTTAGCAATATTTTGACGTTAAATATCCCCTTTTCCTTTAAGTGATTTTAGCAAAATATCATCGAATTAGGCCGAATATTTTGCCGTTTTTCCACGTTTTTGTGAATTTTCAGTTTATTGGTATTAATTCATTAAATATACGATAAAAATTATGCAAACACATAATTGATTAGAAATTAACCTTAAATACTTCATTTTCAATGAACTATTTGTTTCTCGGTCAAATACTGAGTAAGATATTGAAAAGGGGAGAAGTTCTGTTTTTATTGCATATATCGACGTTTCAGCTGGATTAGAGCGGTTTAACGTGTACATCTTCCATTGGTAATATAAACGGAAAATCGGAACATTTTAGTTAATTCTAATGAAAACACATTGATTTTTATCATTTGTATTGGAAACAATATTTTTATGTCTTTTCTAGGATCTAAAAAAATACGAAACCTCGCTCTATGATTTGAAGTAAAAATCTTCAAATTTGGTAATATAGAGACTTTTTTCACGTTTTTCATGTAGTGTCACTTTACGTAAATGTATTCGTTTTTACCAATATTTCGATACTACTTCATGTTTTCTCACGATATGTGATTTGGCCTTCAAATCTCAGAATTTCGCAAAATATTCATTCTTAAGCAAGTTTTCTTGCATTTTGTTTTGTACTAAAAATCATCGAATTTAGCAATATTTTGACGTTTGTCATCATCTTTTCCTTTATGTGATTTAAACAAAATATCATCGAATTAGGCAATATTTTGCTGTTTTCCACGTTCTTGTGAATTTACAGTTTATTGGTATTAATTCATTATATATACGATAAAAATGATGCAAACACATAATTGACTAGAAAAAACATTAAATACTTCATTTTCAACCAACTATTTGTTTCTCGTTAAAATACTGAGTAAGATATTGAAAAGGGGAGAAGTTATGTTTTTATTGCATATATCGACGTTTCAGCCGGATTAGAGCGGTTTTACGTGTACATCTTCCATCGGTAATATCAACGGAATATCAGGAACATTTTAGAGTATTTTAATGAAAACACATTGATTTTTATCATTTGTATTGGAAACAACATCTTTATATGTCTTTTCTAGGATCTAAATAAGACGAAACCTCGCGCGATGATTTGATGTTAAAATCCTCAAATTTGGTAATATAGCGAATTTTTTTCACGTTTTTCATGTATTGTGATTGTACGTAAATATATTCGTTTATACCAATATTACGATAACTCTTCATGTTTTCTCACGATATGTGATTTGGCTTTCAAATCTCAGAATTTCGCAAATTTTGCATTTCAAGCAAGTTTTCTTGCATTTTGTTTTGTACTAAAAATCATCGAAATTAGCAATATTTTCACGTTTAATATCCTCTTTTCCTTTAAGTGATTTTAGCAAAATATCATCGAATTAGGCCGAATATTTTGTCGTTTTTCCACGTTTTTTGTGAATTTTCAGTTTATTGGTATTAATTCATTAAATATACGATAAAAATTATGCAAACACATAATTGATTAGAAAATAACCTTAAATACTTCATTTTCAATGAACTATTTGTTTCTCGGTCAAATACTGAGTAAGATATTGAAAAGGGGAGAAGTTCTGTTTTTATTGCATATATCGACGTTTCAGCTGGATTAGAGCGGTTTAACATGTACATCTTCCATTGGTAATATAAACGGAAAATCGGAACATTTTAGTTAATTCTAATGAAAACACATTGATTTTTATCATTTGTATTGAAAACAACATTATATGTCTTTTCTAGGATCTAAATAATACGAAACCTTGCTTTATGATTTGAAGTTAAAATCCCCAAATTTGGTAATATAGCGATTTTTTTCACTTTTTTCATGTATTGTGATTGTTCGTAAATATATTCGTTTATACCAATATTACGATAACTCTTCATGTTTTCTCACGATATGTGATTTGGCTTTCAAATCTCAGAATTTTGCAAATTTTACATTTTAAGCAAGTTTTCTTGCATTTTGTTTTGTACTAAAAATCATGGAATTTAGCAATATTTTGACGTTAAATATCCCCTTTCCTTTAAGTGATTTTAGCAAAATATCATCGAATTAGGCCGAATATTTTGCCGTTTTTCCACGTTTTTGTGAATTTTCAGTTTATTGGTATTAATTCATTAAATATACGATAAAAATTATGCAAACACATAATTGATTAGAAATTAACCTTAAATACTTCATTTTCAATGAACTATTTGTTTCTCGGTCAAATACTGAGTAAGATATTGAAAAGGGGAGAAGTTCTGTTTTTATTGCATATATCGACGTTTCAGCTGGATTAGAGCGGTTTAACGTGTACATCTTCCATTGGTAATATAAACGGAAATCGGAACATTTTAGTTAATTCTAATGAAAACACATTGATTTTTATCGTTTGTATTGGAAACAACATTTTTATGTCTTTTCTAGGATCTAAAAAAATACGAAACCTCGCTCTATGATTTGAAGTAAAAATCTTCAAATTTGGTAATATAGAGACTTTTTTCACGTTTTTCATGTAGTGTCACTTTACGTAAATGTATTCGTTTTTACCAATATTTCGATACTACTTCATGTTTTCTCACGATATGTGATTTGGCCTTCAAATCTCAGAATTTCGCAAAATATTCATTCTTAAGCAAGTTTTCTTGCATTTTGTTTTGTACTAAAAATCATCGAATTTAGCAATATTTTGACGTTTGTCATCATCTTTTCCTTTATGTGATTTAAACAAAATATCATCGAATTAGGCAATATTTTGCCGTTTTCCACGTTCTTGTGAATTTACAGTTTATTGGTATTAATTCATTATATATACGATGAAAATGATGCAAACACATAATTGACTAGAAAAAATAATTAAATACTTCATTTTCAACCAACTATTTGTTTCTCGTTAAAATACTGAGTAAGATATTGAAAAGGGGAGAAGTTATGTTTTTATTGCATATATCGAAGTTTCAGCCGGATTAGAGCGGTTTTACGTGTACATCTTCCATCGGTAATATCAACGGAATATCAGGAACATTTTAGAGTATTTTAATGAAAACACATTGATTTTTATCATTTGTATTGGAAACAACATCTTTATATGTCTTTTCTAGGATCTAAATAAGACGAAACCTCGCTCGATGATTTGATGTTAAAATCCTCAAATTTGGTAATATAGCGAATTTTTTTCACGTTTTTCATGTATTGTGATTGTACGTAAATATATTCGTTTATACCAATATTACGATAACTCTTCATGTTTTCTCACGATATGTGATTTGGCTTTCAAATCTCAGAATTTTGCAAATTTTGCATTTTAAGCAAGTTTTCTTGCATTTTGTTTTGTACTAAAAATCATGGAATTTAGCAATATTTTGACGTTAAATATCCCCTTTTCCTTTAAGTGATTTTAGCAAAATATCATCGAATTAGGCCGAATATTTTGCCGTTTTTCCACGTTTTGTGAATTTTCAGTTTATTGGTATTAATTCAATAAATATACGATAAAAATTATGCAAACACATAATTGATTAGAAATTAACCTTAAATACTTCATTTTCAATCAACTATTTGTTTCTCGGTAAAATACTGAGTAAGATATTGAAATGGGGAGAAGTTCTCTTTTTATTGCATATATCGACGTTTCAGCTGGATTAGAGCGGTTTTATGTGTACATCTTCCATCGGTAATATAAACAGAAAATCAGGAACATTTTAGAGTATTTTAATGAAAAAACATTGATTTTTATCATTTGTATTGGAAACAACATCTTTATATGTCTTTTCTAGGATCTAAATAATATGGAACCTCGCTTTATGATTTGAAGTTAAAATCCTCATATTTGGTAACATAGCGATTTTTTCATGTTTTTCATGTATTGTGATTGTACGTAAATATATTCGTTTATACCAATATTTCGATAATTCTTCATGTTTTCTCACGATATGTGATTTCGCTTTCAAATCTCAGAATTTCGCAAATTTTGCATTTTAAGCAAGTTTTCTTGCAGTTTGTTTTGTACTAAAAATCATCGAATTTAGCAATATTTTGACGTTAAATATCCCCTTTTCCTTTAAGTGTTTTTAGCAAAATATCATCGAAGTAGGCCGAATATTTTGCCGTTTATCCACGTTTTTGTGAATTTTCAGTTTATTGGTATTATGTCAATAAATTTACGATAAAAATTATGCAAACACATAATTGATTAGAATTAACCTTAAATACTTCATTTTCAATCAACTATTTGTTTCTCGGTAAAATACTGAGTAAGATATTGAAAAGGGGAGAAGTTCTTTTTTTATTGCATATATCGACGTTTCAGCTGGATTAGAGCGGTTTTACGTGTACATCTTCCATCGGTAATAAAAACAGAAAATCAAAAACATTTTAGAGTATTTTAATGAAAACACATTGATTTTTATCATTTGTATTGGAAACGACATCTTTATATGTCTTTTCTAGGATCTAAATAATATGGAACTTCGATTTATGATTTGAAGTTAAAATCCTCACATTTGGTAATATAGCGATTTTTTTCACGTTTTTCATGTATTGTGATTGTACGTAAATATATTCGTTTATACCAATATTTCGATAATTCTTCATGTTTTCTCACGATATGTGATTTGGCTTTCAAATCTCAGAATTTCGCAAATTTTGCATTTTAAGCAAGTTTTCTTGCATTTTGTTTTGTACTAAAAATCATCGAATTTATCAATATTTTGACGTTAAATATCCCCTTTTCCTTTAAGTGTTTTTAGCAAAATATCATCGAAGTAAGCTAATATTTTGCCGTTTTTCCACGTTTTTGTAAATTTTCAGTTTATGGGTATTATGTCAATAAATTTACGATAAAAATTATGCAAACACATAATTGATTAGAAATTAACCTTAAATACTTCATTTTCAATCAACTATTTGTTTCTCGGTAAAATACTGAGTAAGATATTGAAAAGGGGAGAAGTTCGGTTTTTATTGCATATATCGACGTTTCAGCTGGATTAGAGCGGTTTTACGTGTACATCTTCCATCGGTAATATAAACAGTAAATCAGGAACATTTTAGAGTATTTTAATGAAAACACATTGATTTTTATCATTTGTATTGGAAACAACATCTTTATATGTCATTTCTAGGATCGAAATAATATGGAACCTCGCTTTATGATTTGAAGTTAAAATCCTCATATTTGGTAACATAGTGATTTTTTTCACGTTTTTCATGTATTGTGATTGTACGTAAATATATTCGTTTATACCAATATTTCGATAATTCTTCATGTTTTCTCACGATATGTGATTTGGCTTTTATATCTCAGAATTTCGCAAATTTTGCATTTTAAGCAAGTTTTCTTGCATTTTGTTTTGTACTAAAAATCATCGAATTTAGCAATATTTTGACGTTAAATATCCCCTTTTCCTTTAAGTGTTTTTAGCAAAATATCATCGAAGTAGGCCGAATATTTTGCCGTTTTTCCACGTTTATGTGAATTTTCAGTTTATTGGTATTATGTCAATAAATTTACGATAAAAATTATGCAAACACATAATTGATTAGAAATTAACCTTAAATACTTCATTTTCAATCAACTATTTGTTTCTCGGTAAAATACTGAGTAAGATATTGAAAAGGGGAGAAGTTCTGTTTTTATTGCATATATCGACGTTTCAGCTGGATTAGAGCGGTTTTACGTGTACATCTTCCATCGGTAATATAAACAGAAAATCAGGAACATTTTAGAGTATTTTAATGAAAACACATTGATTTTTATCATTTGTATTGGAAACAACATCTTTATATGTCTTTTCTAGGATCTAAATAATATGGAACCTCGCTTTATGATTTGAAGTAAAAATCCTCATATTTGGTAACATAGCGATTTTTTTCACGTTTTTCATGTATTGTGATTGTACGTAAATATATTCGTTTATACCAATATTTCGATAATTCTTCATGTTTTCTCACGATATGTGATTTGGCTTTCAAATCTCAGAATTTCGCAAATTTTGCATTTTAAGCAAGTTTTCTTGCATTTTGTTTTGTACTAAAAATCATCGAATTTATCAATATTTTGACGTTAAATATCCCCTTTTCCTTTAAGTGTTTTTAGCAAAATATCATCGAAGTAAGCCGAATATTTTGCCGTTTTTCCACGTTTTTGTGAATTTTCAGTTTATTGGTATTATGTCAATAAATTTACGATAAAAATTATGCAAACACATAATTGATTAGAAATTAACCTTAAATACTTCATTTTCAATCAACTATTTGTTTCTCGGTAAAATACTGAGTAAGATATTGAAAAGGGGAGAAGTTATATTTTTACTGCATATATCGACGTTTCAGCTGGATTAGAGCGGTTTTACGTGTACATCTTCCATTGGTAATATAAACGGAAAATCAGGAAGATTTTAGTTAATTCTAATGAAAACACATTGATTTTTATCATTTGTATAGGAAACAACATTTTTATGTCTTTTCTAGGATCTAAAAAAATACGAAACCTCGCTCAATGATTTGAAGTAAAAATCTTCAAATTTTCTTAATATAGAGACTTTTTTCACGTTTTTCATGTAGTGTCACTTTACGTAAATGTATTCGTTTTTACCAATATTTCGATACTACTTCATGTTTTCTCACGATATGTGATTTGGCCTTCCAATCTCAGAATTTCGCAAATTATTTATTTTTAAGCAAGTTTTCCTGCATTTTGTTTTGTACTAAAAATCATCGAATTTAGCAATATTTTGACGTTTGTCATCATCTTTTCCTTTATGTGATTTAAACAAAATATCATCGAATTTGGCAATATTTTGCCGTTTTCCACGTTCTTTTGAATTTTCAGTTTATTGATAATAATTCATTATATATACGATAAAAATGATGCAAACATATAATTGACTAGAAAAAACATTAAATACTTCATTTTCAACCAACTATTTGTTTCTCGTTAAAATACTGAGTAATATATTGAAAAGGGGAGAAGTTATATTTTTACTGCATATATCGACGTTTCAGCCGGATTAGAGCAGTTTTACGTGTACATCTTCCATCGGTAATATAAACGGAAAATCAGGAACATTTTAGTTAATTCTAATGAAAACACATTGATTTTTATCTTTTGTATTGAAAACAACATCATTATATGTCTTTTCTAGGATCTAAATAATGCGAAACCTCGCTCTATGATTTGAAGTAAAAATCTTCAAATTTGGTAATATAGAGACTTTTTTCACGTTTTTTCATGTATTGTGATTGTACGTAAATATATTCGTTTTTACCAATATTTCGATACTACTTCATGTTTTCTCACGATATGTGATTTGGCCTTCAAAACTCAGAATTTCGCAAATTATTCATTTTTAAGCAAGTTTTCTTGCATTTTGTTTTGTACTAAAAATCATCGAATTTAGCAATATTTTGACGTTTGTCATCATCTTTTCCTTTATGTGATTTAAACAAAATATCATCGAATTAGGCAATATTTTGCCGTTTTCCACGTTCTTGTGAATTTTCAGTTTATTGGTATTAATTCATTATATATACGATAAAAAATGATGCAAACACATAATTGACTAGAAAAAACATTAAATACTTCATTTTCAACCAACTATTTGTTTCTCGTTAAAATACTGAGTAAGATATTGAAAAGGGGAGAAGTTATGTTTTTATTGCATATATCGACGTTTCAGTCGGATTAGAGCGGTTTTACGTGTACATCTTCCATCGGTAATATCAACGGAATATCAGGAACATTTTAGAGTATTTTAATGAAAACACATTGATTTTTATCATTTGTATTGGAAACAACATCTTTATATGTCTTTTCTAGGATCTAAATAAGACGAAACCTCGCTCGATGATTTGATGTTAAAATCCTCAAATTTGGTAATATAGCGATTTTTTTCACGTTTTCATGTATTGTGATTGTACGTAAATATATTCGTTTATACCAATATTACGATAACTCTTCATGTTTTCTCACGATATGTGATTTGGCTTTCAAATCTCAGAATTTTTTAAATTTTACATTTTAAGCAAGTTTTCTTGCATTTGTTTTGTACTAAAAATCATGGAATTTAGCAATATTTTGACGTTAAATATCCCCTTTTCCTTTAAGTGATTTTAGCAAAATATCATCGAATTAGGCCGAATATTTTGCCGTTTTTCCACGTTTTTGTGAATTTTCAGTTTATTGGTATTAATTCATTAAATATACGATAAAAATTATGCAAACACATAATTGATTAGAAAATAACCTTAAATACTTCATTTTCAATGAACTATTTGTTTCTCGGTAAAATACTGAGTAAGATATTGAAAAGGGGAGAAGTTCTGTTTTTATATCATATATCGACGTTTGAGCTGGGTTAGAGCGGTTTTACGTGTACATCTTCCATTGGTAATATAAACGGAAAATCAGGAACATTTTAGTTAATTCTTATGAAAACACATTGATTTTTATCATTTGTATTGAAAACAACATCATTATATGTCTTTTCTAGGATCTAAATAATACGAAACCTTGCTTTATGATTTGAAGTTAAAATCCTCAAATTTGGTAATATAGCGATTTTTTTCACGTTTTTCATGTATTGTGATTGTTCGTAAATATATTCATTTATACCAATATTTCGATAATTCTTCATGTTTTCTCACGATATGTGATTTGGCTTTCAAATCTCAGAATTTCGCAAATTTTGCATTTTAAGCAAGTTTTCTTGCATTTTGTTTTGTTCTAAAAATCATCGAATTTAGCAATATTTGACGTTAAATATCCCCTTTTCCTTTAAGTGATTTTAGCAAAATATCATCGAATTAGGCCGAATATTTTGCAGTTTTTCCACGTTTTTGTGAATTTTCAGTTTATTGGTATTAATTCATTAAATATACGATAAAAATTATGCAAACACATAATTGATTAGAAAATAACTTTAAATACTTCATTTTCAATGAACTATTTGTTTCTCGGTAAAATACTGAGTAAGATATTGAAAAGGGGAGTTCTGTTTTTATTGCATATATCGACGTTTCAGCTGGATTAGAGCGGTTTAACGTGTACATCTTCCATTGGTAATATAAACGCAAAATCGGGAACATTTTAGTTAATTGTAATGAAAACACATTGATTTTTATCATTTGTATTGGAAACAACATTTTTATGTCTTTTCTAGGATCTAAAAAAATACGAAACCTCGCTCGATGATTTGAAGTAAAAATCTTCAAATTTTCTTAATATAGAGACTTTTTTCACGTTTTTCATGTAGTGTCACTCTACGTAAATGTATTCGTTTTTACCAATATTTCGATACTACTTCATGTTTTCTCACGATATGTGATTTGGCCTTCCAATCTCAGAATTTCGCAAATTATTTTTTTTAAGCAAGTTTTCTTGCATTTTGTTTTGTACTAAAAATCATCGAATTTAGCAATATTTTGACGTTTGTCATCATCTTTTCCTTTATGTGATTTAAACAAAATATCATCGAATTTGGCAATATTTTGCCGTTTTCCACGTTCTTTTGAATTTTCAGTTTATTGATATTAATTCATTATATATACGATAAAAATGATGCAAACACATAATTGACTAGAAAAAAACATTAAATACTTCATTTTCAACCAACTATTTGTTTCTCGTTAAAATACTGAGTAATATATTGAAAAGGGGAGAAGTTATATTTTTATTGCATATATCGACGTTTCAGCCGGATTAGAGCAGTTTTACGTGTACAGTTTCCATCGGTAATATAAACGGAAAATCAGGAACATTTTAGTTAATTCTAATGAAAACACATTGATTTTTATCATTTGTATTGAAAACAACATCATTATATGTCTTTTCTAGGATCTAAATAATGCGAAACCTCGCTCTATGATTTGAAGTAAAAATCTTCAAATTTGGTAATATAGAGACTTTTTTCACGTTTTTCATGTATTGTGATTGTACGTAAATATATTCGTTTTTACCGATATTTCGATTCTACTTCATGTTTTCTCACGATATGTGATTTGGCCTTCAAAACTCAGAATTTCGCAAATTATTCATTTTTAAGCAAGTTTTCTTGCATTTTGTTTTGTACTAAAAATCATCGAATTTAGCAATATTTTGACGTTTGTCATCATCTTTTCCTTTATGTGATTTAAACAAAATATCATTGAATTAGGCAATATTTTGCCGTTTTCCACGTTCTTGTGAATTTTCAGTTTATTGGTATTAATTCATTATATATACGATAAAAATGATGCAAACACATAATTGACTAGAAAAAACATTAAATACTTCATTTTCAACCAACTATTTGTTTCTCGTTAAAATACTGAGTAAGATATTGAAAAGGGGAGAAGTTATGTTTTTATTGCATATATCGACGTTTCAGCCGGATTAGAGCGGTTTTACGTGTACATCTTCCATCGGTAATATCAACGGAAAATCAGGAACATTTTAGTTAATTCTTATGAAAACACATTGATTTTTATCATTTGTATTGAAAACAACATCATTATATGTCTTTTCTAGGATCTAAATAATACGAAACCTTGCTTTATGATTTGAAGTTAAAATCCTCAAATTTGGTAATATAGCGATTTTTTTCACGTTTTTCATGTATTGTGATTGTTCGTAAATATATTCATTTATACCAATATTTCGATAATTCTTCATGTTTTCTCACGATATGTGATTTGGCTTTCAAATCTCAGAATTTCGCAAATTTTGCATTTTAAGCAAGTTTTCTTGCATTTTGTTTTGGACTAAAAATCATCGAAATTAGCAATATTTTCACTTTTAATATCCTCTTTTCCTTTAAGTGATTTTAGCAAAATATCATCGAATTAGGACGAATATTTTGTCGTTTTTCTACGTTTTTTGTGAATTTTCAGTTTATTGGTATTAATTCATTAAATATACGATAAAAATTATGCAAACACATAATTGATTAGAAATTAACCTTAAATACTTCATTTTCAATCAACTATTTGTTTCTCGGTAAAATACTGAGTAAGATATTGAAAAGGGGAGAAGTTCTGTTTTTATTGCATATATCGACGTTTCAGCTGGATTAGAGCGGTTTTACGTGTACATCTTCCATCGGTAATATAAACAAAAAATCAGGAACATTTTAGAGTATTTTAATGAAAACACATTGATTTTTATCATTTGTATTGGAAACAACATCTTTATATGTCTTTTCTTGGATCGAAATAATATGGAACCTCGCTTTATGATTTGAAGTTAAAATCCTCATATTTGGTAACATAGCGATTTTTTTCACGTTTTTCATGTATTGTGATTGTACGTAAATATATTCGTTTATAGCAATATTTCGATAATTCTTCATGTTTTCTCACGATATGTGATTTGGCTTTCAAATCTCAGAATTTCGCAAATTTTGCATTTTAAGCAATTTTCTTGCATTTTGTTTTGTTCTAAAATCATCGAATTTAGCAATATTTGACGTTAAATATCCCCTTTTCCTTTAAGTGATTTTAGCAAAATATCATCGAATTAGGCCGAATATTTTGCAGTTTTTCCACGTTTTTGTGAATTTTCAGTTTATTGGTATTAATTCATTAAATATACGATAAAATTATGCAAACACATAATTGATTAGAAAATAACTTTAAATACTTCATTTTCAATGAACTATTTGTTTCTCGGTAAAATACTGAGTAAGATATTGAAAAGGGGAGTTCTGTTTTTATTGCATATATCGACGTTTCAGCTGGATTAGAGCGGTTTAACGTGTACATCTTCCATTGGTAATATAAACGCAAAATCGGGAACATTTTAGTTAATTGTAATGAAAACACATTGATTTTTATCATTTGTATTGGAAACAACATTTTTATGTCTTTTCTAGGATCTAAAAAAATACGAAACCTCGCTCGATGATTTGAAGTAAAAATCTTCAAATTTTCTTAATATAGAGACTTTTTTCACGTTTTTCATGTAGTGTCACTCTACGTAAATGTATTCGTTTTTACCAATATTTCGATACTACTTCATGTTTTCTCACGATATGTGATTTGGCCTTCCAATCTCAGAATTTCGCAAATTATTTTTTTTAAGCAAGTTTTCTTGCATTTTGTTTTGTACTAAAAATCATCGAATTTAGCAATATTTTGACGTTTGTCATCATCTTTTCCTTTATGTGATTTAAACAAAATATCATCGAATTTGGCAATATTTTGCCGTTTTCCACGTTCTTTTGAATTTTCAGTTTATTGATATTAATTCATTATATATACGATAAAAATGATGCAAACACATAATTGACTAGAAAAAAACATTAAATACTTCATTTTCAACCAACTATTTGTTTCTCGTTAAAATACTGAGTAATATATTGAAAAGGGGAGAAGTTATATTTTTATTGCATATATCGACGTTTCAGCCGGATTAGAGCAGTTTTACGTGTACAGTTTCCATCGGTAATATAAACGGAAAATCAGGAACATTTTAGTTAATTCTAATGAAAACACATTGATTTTATCATTTGTATTGAAAACAACATCATTATATGTCTTTTCTAGGATCTAAATAATGCGAAACCTCGCTCTATGATTTGAAGTAAAAATCTTCAAATTTGGTAATATAGAGACTTTTTTCACGTTTTTCATGTATTGTGATTGTACGTAAATATATTCGTTTTTACCGATATTTCGATTCTACTTCATGTTTTCTCACGATATGTGATTTGGCCTTCAAAACTCAGAATTTCGCAAATTATTCATTTTTAAGCAAGTTTTCTTGCATTTTGTTTTGTACTAAAAATCATCGAATTTAGCAATATTTTGACGTTTGTCATCATCTTTTCCTTTATGTGATTTAAACAAAATATCATTGAATTAGGCAATATTTTGCCGTTTTCCACGTTCTTGTGAATTTTCAGTTTATTGGTATTAATTCATTATATATACGATAAAAATGATGCAAACACATAATAGACTAGAAAAAACATTAAATACTTCATTTTCAACCAACTATTTGTTTCTCGTTAAAATACTGAGTAAGATATTGAAAAGGGGAGAAGTTATGTTTTTATTGCATATATCGACGTTTCAGCCGGATTAGAGCGGTTTTACGTGTACATCTTCCATCGGTAATATCAACGGAAAATCAGGAACATTTTAGTTAATTCTTATGAAAACACATTGATTTTTATCATTTGTATTGAAAACAACATCATTATATGTCTTTTCTAGGATCTAAATAATACGAAACCTTGCTTTATGATTTGAAGTTAAAATCCTCATATTTGGTAATATAGCGATTTTTTTCACGTTTTTCATGTATTGTGATTGTTCGTAAATATATTCATTTATACCAATATTTCGATAATTCTTCATGTTTTCTCACGATATGTGATTTGGCTTTCAAATCTCAGAATTTCGCAAATTTTGCATTTTAAGCAAGTTTTCTTGCATTTTGTTTTGGACTAAAAATCATCGAAATTAGCAATATTTTCACTTTTAATATCCTCTTTTCCTTTAAGTGATTTTAGCAAAATATCATCGAATTAGGACGAATATTTTGTCGTTTTTCTACGTTTTTGTGAATTTTCAGTTTATTGGTATTAATTCATTAAATATACGATAAAAATTATGCAAACACATAATTGATTAGAAATTAACCTTAAATACTTCATTTTCAATCAACTATTTGTTTCTCGGTAAAATACTGAGTAAGATATTGAAAAGGGGAGAAGTTCTGTTTTTATTGCATATATCGACGTTTCAGCTGGATTAGAGCGGTTTTACGTGTACATCTTCCATCGGTAATATAAACAAAAAATCAGGAACATTTTAGAGTATTTTAATGAAAACACATTGATTTTTATCATTTGTATTGGAAACAACATCTTTATATGTCTTTTCTTGGATCGAAATAATATGGAACCTCGCTTTATGATTTGAAGTTAAAATCCTCATATTTGGTAACATAGCGATTTTTTTCACGTTTTTCATGTATTGTGATTGTACGTAAATATATTCGTTTATAGCAATATTTCGATAATTCTTCATGTTTTTCTCACGATATGTGATTTGGCTTTCAAATCTCAGAATTTCGCAAATTTTGCATTTTAAGCAATTTTCTTGCATTTTGTTTTGTTCTAAAAATCATCGAATTTAGCAATATTTGACGTTAAATATCCCCTTTTCCTTTAAGTGATTTTAGCAAAATATCATCGAATTAGGCCGAATATTTTGCAGTTTTTCCACGTTTTTGTGAATTTTCAGTTTATTGGTATTAATTCATTAAATATACGATAAAAATTATGCAAACACATAATTGATTAGAAAATAACTTTAAATACTTCATTTTCAATGAACTATTTGTTTCTCGGTAAAATACTGAGTAAGATATTGAAAAGGGGAGTTCTGTTTTTATTGCATATATCGACGTTTCAGCTGGATTAGAGCGGTTTAACGTGTACATCTTCCATTGGTAATATAAACGCAAAATCGGGAACATTTTAGTTAATTGTAATGAAAACACATTGATTTTTATCATTTGTATTGGAAACAACATTTTTATGTCTTTTCTAGGATCTAAAAAAATACGAAACCTCGCTCGATGATTTGAAGTAAAAATCTTCAAATTTTCTTAATATAGAGACTTTTTTCACGTTTTTCATGTAGTGTCACTCTACGTAAATGTATTCGTTTTTACCAATATTTCGATACTACTTCATGTTTTCTCACGATATGTGATTTGGCCTTCCAATCTCAGAATTTCGCAAATTATTTTTTTTAAGCAAGTTTTCTTGCTTTTTGTTTTGTACTAAAAATCATCGAATTTATCAATATTTTGACGTTAAATATCCCCTTTTCCTTTAAGTGTTTTTAGCAAAATATCATCGAAGTAAGCCGAATATTTTGCCGTTTTTCCACGTTTTTGTGAATTTTCAGTTTATTGGTATTATGTCAATAAATTTACGATAAAAATTATGCAAACCCATAATTGATTAGAAATTAACCTTAAATACTTCATTTTCAATCAACTATTTGTTTCTCGGTAAAATACTGAGTAAGATATTGAAAAGGGGAGAAGTTGTTTTATTGCATATATCGAGGTTTTAGCTGGATTAGAGCGGTTTTACGTGTACATCTTCCATTGGTAATATAAACGGAAAATCAGGAAGATTTTAGTTAATTCTAATGAAAACACATTGATTTTTATCATTTGTATAGGAAACAACATTTTTATGTCTTTTCTAGGATCTAAAAAATACGAAACCTCGCTCTATGATTTGAAGTAAAAATCTTCAAATTTTCTTAATATAGAGACTTTTTTCACGTTTTTCATGTAGTGTCACTTTACGTAAATGTATTCGTTTTTACCAATATTTCGATACTACTTCATGTTTTCTCACGATATGTGATTTGGCCTTCCAATCTCAGAATTTCGCAAATTATTTATTTTTAAGCAAGTTTTCCTGCATTTTGTTTTGTACTAAAAATCATCGAATTTAGCAATAGTTTTGACGTTTGTCATCATCTTTTCCTTATGTGATTTAAACAAAATATCATCGAATTTGGCAATATTTTGCCGTTTTCCACGTTCTTTTGAATTTTCAGTTTATTGATATTAATTCATTATATATACGATAAAAATGATGCAAACATATAATTGACTAGACAAAACATTAAATACTTCATTTTCAACCAATTATTTGTTTCTCGTTTAAAATACTGAGTAATATATTGAAAAGGGGAGAAGTTATATTTTTACTGCATATATCGACGTTTCAGCCGGATTAGAGCAGTTTTACGTGTACATCTTCCATCGGTAATATAAACGGAAAAATCAGGAACATTTTAGTTAATTCTAATGAAAACACATTGATTTTTATCTTTGTATTGAAAACAACATCATTATATGTCTTTTCTAGGATCTAAATAATGCGAAACCTCGCTCTATGATTTGAAGTAAAAATCTTCAAATTTGGTAATATAGAGACTTTTTTCACGTTTTTCATGTATTGTGATTGTACGTAAATATATTCGTTTTTACCAATATTTCGATACTACTTCATGTTTTTCTCACGATATGTGATTTGGCCTTCAAAACTCAGAATTTCGCAAATTATTCATTTTTAAGCAAGTTTTCTTGCATTTTGTTTTGTACTAAAAATCATCGAATTTAGCAATATTTTGACGTTTGTCATCATCTTTCCTTTATGTGATTAAACAAAATATCATCGAATTAGGCAATATTTTGCCGTTTTCCACGTTCTTGTGAATTTTCAGTTTATTGGTATTAATTCATTATATATACGATAAAAATGATGCAAACACATAATTGACTAGAAAAAACATTAAATACTTCATTTTCACCAACTATTTGTTTCTCGTTAAAATACTGAGTAAGATATTGAAAAGGGGAGAAGTTATGTTTTTATTGCATATATCGACGTTTCAGTCGGATTAGAGCGGTTTTACGTGTACATCTTCCATCGGTAATATCAACGGAATATCAGGAACATTTTAGAGTATTTTAATGAAAACACATTGATTTTTATCATTTGTATTGGAAACAACATCTTTATATGTCTTTTCTAGGATCTAAATAAGACGAAACCTCGCTCGATGATTTGATGTTAAAATCCTCAAATTTGGTAATATAGCGATTTTTTTTCACGTTTTCATGTATTGTGATTGTACGTAAATATATTCGTTTATACCAATATTACGATAACTCTTCATGTTTTCTCACGATATGTGATTTGGCTTTCAAATCTCAGAATTTTTTAAATTTTACATTTTAAGCAAGTTTTCTTGCATTTTGTTTTGTACTAAAAATCATGGAATTTAGCAATATTTGACGTTAAATATCCCCTTTTCCTTTAAGTGATTTTAGCAAAATATCATCGAATTAGGCCGAATATTTTGCCGTTTTTCCACGTTTTTGTGAATTTTCAGTTTATTGGTATTAATTCATTAAATATACGATAAAAATTATGCAAACACATAATTGATTAGAAAATAACCTTAAATACTTCATTTCAATGAACTATTTGTTTCTCGGTAAAATACTGAGTAAGATATTGAAAAGGGGAGAAGTTCTGTTTTTATATCATATATCGACGTTTGAGCTGGGTTAGAGCGGTTTTACGTGTACATCTTCCATTGGTAATATAAACGGAAAATCAGGAACATTTTAGTTAATTCTTATGAAAACACATTGATTTTTTATCATTTGTATTGAAACAACATCATTATATGTCTTTTCTAGATCTAAATAATACGAAACCTTGCTTTATGATTTGAAGTTAAAATCCTCAAATTTGGTAATATAGCGATTTTTTTCACGTTTTTCATGTATTGTGATTGTTCGTAAATATATTCATTTATACCAATATTTCGATAATTCTTCATGTTTTCTCACGATATGTGATTTGGCTTTCAAATCTCAGAATTTCGCAAATTTTGCATTTTAAAGCAAGTTTTCTTGCATTTTGTTTTTGTTCTAAAAATCATCGAATTTAGCAATATTTGACGTTAAATATCCCCTTTTCCTTTAAAGTGATTTTAGCAAAATATCATCGAATTAGGCCGAATATTTTGCAGTTTTTCCACGTTTTTGTGAATTTTCAGTTTATTGGTATTAATTCATTAAATATACGATAAAAATTATGCAAACACATAATTGATAAGAAAATAACTTTAAATACTTCATTTTCAATGAACTATTTGTTTCTCGGTAAAATACTGAGTAAGATATTGAAAAGGGGAGTTCTGTTTTTATTGCATATATCGACGTTTCAGCTGGATTAGAGCGGTTTAACGTGTACATCTTCCATTGGTAATATAAACGCAAAATCGGGAACATTTTAGTTAATTGTAATGAAAACACATTGATTTTTATCATTTGTATTGGAAACAACATTTTTATGTCTTTTCTAGGATCTAAAAAATACGAAACCTCGCTCGATGATTTGAAGTAAAAATCTTCAAATTTTCTTAATATAGAGACTTTTTTCACGTTTTTCATGTAGTGTCACTCTACGTAAATGTATTCGTTTTTACCAATATTTCGATACTACTTCATGTTTTCTCACGATATGTGATTTGGCCTTCCAATCTCAGAATTTCGCAAATTATTTTTTTAAGCAAGTTTTCTTGCATTTTGTTTTGTACTAAAAATCATCGAATTTAGCAATATTTTGACGTTTGTCATCATCTTTTCCTTTATGTGATTTAAACAAAATATCATCGAATTTGGCAATATTTTGCCGTTTTCCACGTTCTTTTGAATTTTCAGTTTATTGATATTAATTCATTATATATACGATAAAAATGATGCAAACACATAATTGACTAGAAAAAAACATTAAATACTTCATTTTCAACCAACTATTTGTTTCTCGTTAAAATACTGAGTAATATATTGAAAAGGGGAGAAGTTATATTTTTATTGCATATATCGACGTTTCAGCGGATTAGAGCAGTTTTACGTGTACAGTTTCCATCGGTAATATAAACGGAAAATCAGGAACATTTTAGTTAATTCTAATGAAAACACATTGATTTTTATCATTTGTATTGAAAACAACATCATTATATGTCTTTTCTAGGATCTAAATAATGCGAAACCTCGCTCTATGATTTGAAGTAAAAATCTTCAAATTTGGTAATATAGAGACTTTTTTCACGTTTTTTGTATTGTGATTGTACGTAAATATATTCGTTTTTACCGATATTTCGATTCTACTTCATGTTTTCTCACGATATGTGATTTGGCCTTCAAAACTCAGAATTTCGCAAATTATTCATTTTTAAGCAAGTTTTCTTGCATTTTGTTTTGTACTAAAAATCATCGAATTTAGCAATATTTTGACGTTTGTCATCATCTTTTCCTTTATGTGATTTAAACAAAATATCATTGAATTAGGCAATATTTTGCCGTTTTCCACGTTCTTGTGAATTTTCAGTTTATTGGTATTAATTCATTATATATACGATAAAAATGATGCAAACACATAATTGACTAGAAAAAACATTAAATACTTCATTTTCAACCAACTATTTGTTTCTCGTTAAAATACTGAGTAAGATATTG
>NW_027189147.1:1242991-1290955 GCF_040958095.1 Procambarus clarkii | reverse complement strand
TGCCACACTCCACCACCACCTGCTGCCACACTCCACCACCATAACCACAACCTGCTGCCACACTCCACCACCATAACTACCATATGCTGCCACACTCCACCACCACCACTACCATCACCTGCTGCCACACATTACCACAATAACCACCACCTGCTGTAACACTCCACCACCATAACAACCACCTGCTGCCACACGACACCATAACCACCACCTTTTGCCATACTCCACCACCATAACCACCACCTGCTGCCCCACTCCACCACCATAATCACCACCTGCTGCCACACTCCACCACCATAACCACCACCTGCTGCCACACTCCACCACAACCACCACCTGCTGCCACACTCCACCACCATAACCACAACCTGCTGCCACACTCCACCACAATAACCACCACCTGCTGCCACATTCTACCACCATAACCACTACCTGCTGCCACATTCCACCACCATAACCACCACCTGCTGCCCCTCTCCACCACCATAACCACTACCTGCTGCCACACTCCACCACCATAACCACCACCTGCTGCCACACTCCACCACCATAACCACCACCTGCTGCCACACTCCACCACCATAACCACCACCTGCTGCCACACTCCACCACCATAACCACCACCTGCTGCCACACTCCACCACCACCTGCTGCCACACTCCACCACCATAACCACAACCTGCTGCCACACTCCACCACCACCTGCTGCCACACTCCACCACCATAACCACAACCTGCTGCCACACTCCTCCACCATAACCACCACCTGCTGCCACACTCCACCACCACCTGCTGAAACACTCCACCACCATAACCACCACCTGCTGCCACACTCCACCACCACCTGCTGAAACACTCCACCACCATAACCACAACGTGCTGCCACACTCCACCACCATAACCACAACCTGCTGCCACACTCCACCACCATAACCACAACCTGCTGCCACACTCCACCACCATAACCACCACCTGCTGCCACACTCCACCACCACCTGCTGCCACACTCCACCTCCATAACAACCACCTGCTTCCATACTCCACCATAACCACCATCTTTTGCCATACTCCACCACCATAACCACCACCTGCTACCACACTCCACCACCGTAACCACAACCTGCTGCCATACTCCACCACCATAACCACCACCTGCTGCCACACTCCACCACCATAACCACCACCTGCTGCCACACTCCACCACCACCTGCTGCCACACTCCACCACCATAACCACAACCTGCTGCCACACTCCACCACCATAACTACCATATGCTGCCACACTCCACCACCACCACTACCATCACCTGCTGCCACACATTACCACAATAACCACCACCTGCTGTAACACTCCACCACCATAACAACCACCTGCTGCCACACGACACCATTACCACCACCTTTTGCCATACTCCACCACCATAACCACCACCTGCTGCTGCACTCCACCACAATAACCACCACCACCTGCCACATTCCACCACCATAACCACCACCTGCTTCCATACTCCACCATAACCACCACCTTTTGCCATACTCCACCACCATAACCACCACCTGCTGCCACACTCCACCACTGTAACCACAACCTGCTGCCATACTCCACCACCATAATCACCACCTGCTGCCCCACTCCACCACTATAATCACCACCTGCTGCCACACTCCACCACCATAACCACCACCTGCTGCCACACTCCACCACCACAACCACCACCTGCTGAGACCCTCCACCACCACCTGCTGCCACACTCCACCACCATAACCACCACCTGCTGCCACACTCCACCACCATAACCACCACCTGCTGCCACACTCCACCACCACCTGCTGCCACACTCCACCACCATAACCACAACCTGCTGCCACACTCCACCACCACCTGCTGCCACACTCCACCACCATAACCACAACCTGCTGCCACACTCCACCACCATAACCACCACCTGCTGCCACACTCCACCACCACCTGCTGAAACACTCCACCACCATAACCACAACCTGCTGCCACACTCCACCACCATAACCACCACCTGCTGCCACACTCCACCACCACCTGCTGCCACACTCCACCACCATAACAACCACCTGCTTCCATACTCCACCATAACCACCACCTTTTGCCATACTCCACCACCATAACCACCACCTGCTGCCACACTCCACCACCGTAACCACAACCTGCTGCCATACTCCACCACCATAACCACCACCTGCTGCCACACTCCACCACCATAACCACCACCTGCTGCCACACTCCACCACCACCTGCTGCCACACTCCACCACCATACCCACAACCTGCTGCCACACTCCACCACCATAACCACCATATGCTGCCACACTCCACCACCACCACTACCATCACCTGCTGCCACACATTACCACAATAACCACCACCTGCTGTAACACTCCACCACCATAACAACCACCTGCTGCCACACGACACCATAACCACCACCTTTTGCCATACTCCACCACCATAACCACCACCTGCTGCCCCACTCCACCACCATAATCACCACCTGCTGCCACACTCCATCACCATAACCACCACCTGCTGCCACACTCCACCACAACCACCACCTGCTGCCACACTCCACCACCATAACCACAACCTGCTGCCACACTCCACCACCATAACCACCACCTGCTGCCACATTCTACCACCATAACCACTACCTGCTGCCACATTCCACCACCATAACCACCACCTGCTGCCCCTCTCCACCACCATAACCACTACCTGCTGCCACACTCCACCACCATAACCACCACCTGCTGCCACACTCCACCACCATAACCACCACCTGCTGCCACACTCCACCACCATAACCACCACCTGCTGCCACACTCCACCACCATAACCACCACCTGCTGCCACACTCCACCACCACCTGCTGCCACACTCCACCACCATAACCACAACCTGCTGCCACACTCCACCACCACCTGCTGCCACACTCCACCACCATAACCACAACCTGCTGCCACACTCCTCCACCATAACCACCACCTGCTGCCACACTCCACCACCACCTGCTGAAACACTCCACCACCTGCTGCCACACTCCACCACCACCTGCTGAAACACTCCACCACCATAACCACAACGTGCTGCCACACTCCACCACCATAACCACAACCTGCTGCCACACTCCACCACCATAACCACAACCTGCTGCCACACTCCACCACCATAACCACCACCTGCTGCCACACTCCTCCACCACCTGCTGCCACACTCCACCTCCATAACAACCACCTGCTTCCATACTCCACCATAACCACCATCTTTTGCCATACTCCACCACCATAACCACCACCTGCTACCACACTCCACCACCGTAACCACAACCTGCTGCCATACTCCACCACCATAACCACCACCTGCTGCCACACTCCACCACCATAACCACCACCTGCTGCCACACTCCACCACCACCTGCTGCCACACTCCACCACCATAACCACAACCTGCTGCCACACTCCACCACCATAACTACCATATGCTGCCACACTCCACCACCACCACTACCATCACCTGCTGCCACACATTACCACAATAACCACCACCTGCTGTAACACTCCACCACCATAACAACCACCTGCTGCCACACGACACCATTACCACCACCTTTTGCCATACTCCACCACCATAACCACCACCTGCTGCTGCACTCCACCACAATAACCACCACCACCTGCCACATTCCACCACCATAACCACCACCTGCTTCCATACTCCACCATAACCACCACCTTTTGCCATACTCCACCACCATAACCACCACCTGCTGCCACACTCCACCACTGTAACCACAACCTGCTGCCATACTCCACCACCATAATCACCACCTGCTGCCCCACTCCACCACTATAATCACCACCTGCTGCCACACTCCACCACCATAACCACCACCTGCTGCCACACTCCACCACCACAACCACCACCTGCTGAGACCCTCCACCACCACCTGCTGCCATACTCCACCATCATAACCACCACCTGCTGCCATACTCCACCACCATACCCACCACCTGCTGCTAAACTCCACAATAACCACCACCTGCTGCAACACTCCACAATAACCACCACCTGCTGCCACACTCCACAATAACCACCACCTGCTGCCACACTCCACCACAACCTGCTACCACACTCCACCATAACCACCACCTGCTACCACACTCCACCACCACCACCACCTGCTGTCACACACCACCACCACCACCACGTCCACCACCTGCTGCCACACTCCACCACCACCACCACCTGCTGCCACACTCCACCACCACCACCACCTGCTGCCACACTCCACCACCACCACCTGATGCCACACTCCACCACCACCACCACCTGCTGCCACATTCAACCACCACCACCACCTGCTGCCACACTCCACCACCACCACCTGCTGTCACACACCACCATCCCCACCACCACGTCCACCACCTGCTGCCACACTCCACCACCACCACCACCTGCTGCCACACTCCACCACCTGCTGCCACACTCCACCACCTGCTGCCACACTCCACCACCACCACCTGATGCCACACTTCACCACCACCACCACCTGCTGCCACACTCCACCACCACGTCCACCACCTGCTGCCACACTCCACCACCATAACCACCACCTGCTTCCACACTCCACCATAACAACCACCTGCTGCCACACTCCAATACCACCACCACCTTCTGCCACACTCCACCACCATAACCACCACCTGCTTTCACACTCCACCACCATAACCACCACCTGCTGCCACACTCCACCACCATAACCACCACCTGCTGCCACACTCCACCATAACAACCACCTGCTGCCACACTCCAATACCACCACCACCTTCTGCCACACTCCACCACCTGCAGCTACACTCCACCGCCACCCCCACCACTACCACCACCACCTGCTGTCACGCTCCACCACCACCACTTGCTGCCACACTCCACTACCACCACTACCACCATTACCGGCTTCCACACTCCACTACCACCACCACCTTCTATCACACTCCACCACCTGGTTGATACCTGGTTGATGGGGTTCTGGGAGTTCTTCTACTCCCCAAGCCCGGCCCGAGGCCAGGCTTGACTTGTGAGAGTTTGGTCCACCAGGCTGTTGCTTGGAGCGGCCCGCAGGCCCACATACCCACCATAGCCCAGTTGGTCCGGCACTCCTTGGAGGAATAAATCTAGTTTCCTCTTGAAAATGTCCACAGTTGTTCCGGCAATATTTCTTATGCTTGCTGGGAGGACGTTGAACAACCGTGGACCTCTGATGTTCAGTGTACAGTGTTCTCTGATTGTGCCTATGGCACCTCTGCTCTTCACTGGTTCTATTCTACATTTTCTTCCATATCGTTTACTCCAGTACGTTGTTATTTTACTGTGTAGATTTGGTACTTGGCCCTCCAGTATCTTCCAGGTGTATATTATTTGATATCTCTCTCGTCTTCTTTCTAGTGAGTACATTTGGAGGGCTTTGAGACGATCCCAATAATTTAGGTGCTTTATTGCGTCTATGCGTGCCGTATATGTTCTCTGTATTCCCTCTATTTCAGCAATCTCTCCTGCTCTGAAGGGGGAAGTGAGTACTGAGCAGTACTCAAGACGGGACAACACAAGTGACTTGAAGAGTACAACCATTGTGATGGGATCACTGGATTTGAAAGTTCTCGTAATCCATCCTATCATTTTTCTGGCTGTCGCAATATTTGCTTGGTTATGCTCCTTAAACGTTAGGTCGTCAGACATTATTATTCCCAAATCCTTTACATGCTGTTTTCCTACTATGGGTACATTTGATTGTGTTTTGTACTCTGTATTATGTTTAAGGTCCTCATTTTTACCGTACCTGAGTACCTAGAATTTATCACTGTTAAACATCATGATATTTTCTGATGCCCAGTCGAAAACTTTATTAATAACAGCTTGAAGTTTTTCAGTGTCTTCAGCCGAGATAATTTTCATACTGATTTTTGTGTCATCTGCAAAGGATGATACGAAGCTGTGACTTGTATTTTTGTCTATATCTGATATGAGAATAAGGAAAAGCAGCGGTGCAAGGAATGTACCCTGAGGTACAGAGCTTTTAACTGCAATTGGACTAGATTTTATATGGTTGACCGTTACTAGCTGAGGCCTGTTTGACAGAAAACTGAGCATCCAGCGTCCTACTTTACCGGTTATTCCCATTGACTTCATTTTGTGTGCTATCACGCCATGGTCACATTTATCGAAAGCCTTTGCGAAGTCCGTGTATATCACATCAGCATTCTGTTTTTCTTCTAGTGCCTCAGTGACTTTGTCGTAGTGCTCAAGTAGCTGTGAGAGGCACGATCTTCCCGCTCAAAATCCATGTTGGCCTGGGTTGTGAAGGTCATTGGTCTCCATGAAATTGGTGACCTGACTCCTAATCACTCTCTCAAATACTTTTATGATGTGCGATGGTGGACTCCACCCTTTGCTGCCACACTCCACCACCACCTGCTGCCACACTCCACCACCACAACCTGCTGCCACACTCCACCACCACCACCTGCTGCCACACTCCACCACCACCTGCTGCCAAACTCCACTACCACCATCACCACCACTAACTGCTGTCAAACTCCACCACCACCTGCTGCCACACTCCACAACCACCACCTCCTGCTGCCACACTCAACCACCACCACCACCTGCTGCCACACTCCTCCACCACCACCTGATGCCACACTCCACCACCACCACCACCTGCTGCCACACTCAACCACCACCACCACCTGCTGCCACACTCCACCAATATCACCCCCTGCTGCCACACTCCACCATCACCACCTGCTGCCACACTCCACCACCATAACCACCACCTGCTGCCACACTCCACCACCATAACTACCACCTGCTGCCACAGTCCACCATAACCACCACATTCTGCCACACTCCACGACCACCAACACCACCTGCAGCCACATTCCACCACCATAACCACCACCTGCTGACACACTCCACCACCATAACCACCACCTGCTGCCACACTCCAATACCACCACCACCTGCTGCCACACTCCACCACCACCTGCAGCTACACTCCCACCACCCCCACCACTACCACCACCACCTGCTGTCACGCTCCTCCACCACCACCTGCTGCCACACTCCACCACCACCACCACCACCATTACCGGCTACCACACTCCACTACCACCACCACCTGCTGCCACACTCCACCACCATAACCACCACCTGCTGCCACACTCCACCACCACCACCATCTGCTATCACACTCCACCACCACCACCTGCTGCCACACTCCACTACCACCACCTGCTGCCACACTCCACTACCACCACCACCACCACCACTTGCTGCCACACTCCACTACGACCACCACCACCACTACCGGCTGCCACACTCCACTACCACCACCACGACCACCACTACCGGCTGCCCCACTCCACCACCACAATCACAATCATCTGCTGCCACACTCCACTACTACAAAAACCACCACCACCACCTGCTGCCACAATCCAAAACCACCACCACCACCTGCTGCCACACTCCACCACAATCACCACCATCACCACCCCCACCTGCTGCCACACTATACTACCACCTGCTGCCCCACTCCACTACCACCACCACCACCACCACCAACTGCTTCCACACTCCACCACCACCTGCTGCCACACTCCACCACCACCACCTTGTGTCACACTCCGCCACAACCACCACCACAAACACCCCCACCTGCTGCACACTCCACCACCACCACCACCCCCACCTGCTGTCACAATCCACCACTACCACAACCACCACCTGCTCCCACAATCCACCACCACCACCACCGTCACCTACACTCCACCACCACCCCCACCACTACCACCATTACCTGCTGTCACACTCCACCACCACCACCTGCTGCCACACTCCACCATCACCACCACCACTACCACTACCGGATGCCACACTCCACCACCACCACCACCTTCACCTACACTCCACCACCACCCCCACCACTACCACCACCACCTGCTGTCACACTCCACCACCACCACCACCACCACCACCACAACCACTACCTGCTGCCACACTCCATCATCACCACTACCACCACCTTTTGTCACAATCCACCACAACCACCAACACCACCACCTGTTTTCACACTCAACCACCACCACCACCACCACCCCCACCTGTTGTCACACTCCACCACTACCACTACCACCACCCCCACCTGCTGTCACAATCCACCACTACCACAACCACAACCTGCTGCCACAATCCACCACCACCACCACAACCACTACCTGCTGCCACACTCTACCACCAACACCACCACCACCACCACCTGCTGCTACACTCCACTACCACCACCACCACCTGCTGCCACACTCCACCACCACCACCTGCTGCCACACTCCACCACCACCACCTGATGCCACACTCCACCACCACCACCACCTGCTGCCACACTCAACCACCACCACCACCTGCTGCCACACTCCACCAATATCACCCCCTGCTGCCACACTCCACCATCACCACCTGCTGCCACACTCCACCACCATAACCACCACCTGCTGCCACACTCCACCACCATAACTACCACCTGCTGCCACAGTCCACCATAACCACCACATTCTGCCACACTCCACGACCACCAACACCACCTGCAGCCACATTCCACCACCATAACCACCACCTGCTGACACACTCCACCACCATAACCACCACCTGCTGCCACACTCCAATACCACCACCACCTGCTGCCACACTCCACCACCACCTGCAGCTACACTCCCACCACCCCCACCACTACCACCACCACCTGCTGTCACGCTCCTCCACCACCACCTGCTGCCACACTCCACCACCACCACCACCACCATTACCGGCTACCACACTCCACTACCACCACCACCTGCTGCCACACTCCACCACCATAACCACCACCTGCTGCCACACTCCACCACCATCTGCTATCACACTCCACCACCACCACCTGCTGCCACACTCCACTACCACCACCTGCTGCCACACTCCACTACCACCACCACTACCACCACTTGCTGCCACACTCCACTACGACCACCACCACCACTACCGGCTGCCACACTCCACTACCACCACCACGACCACCACTACCGGCTGCCCCACTCCACCACCACAATCACAATCATCTGCTGCCACACTCCACTACTACAAAAACCACCACCACCACCTGCTGCCACAATCCAAAACCACCACCACCACTTGCTGCCACACTCCACCACAATCACCACCATCACCACCCCCACCTGCTGCCACACTATACTACCACCTGCTGCCCCACTCAACTACCACCACCACCACCTGCTTCCACACTCCACCACCACCTGCTGCCACACTCCAACACCACCGCCTTGTGTCACACTCCGCCACAACCACCACCACAAACACCCCCACCTGCTGCACACTCCACCACCACCACCACCCCCACCTGCTGTCACAATCCACCACTACCACAACCACCACCTGCTCCCACAATCCACCACCACCACCACCGTCACCTACACTCCACCACCACCCCCACCACTACCACCATTACCTGCTGTCACACTCCACCACCACCACCTGCTGCCACACTCCACCATCACCACCACCACTACCACTACCGGCTGCCACACTCCACCACCACCACCACCTTCACCTACACTCCACCACCACCCCCACCACTACCACCACCACCTGCTGTCACACTCCACCACCACCACCACCACAACCACTACCTGCTGCCACACTCCATCATCACCACTACCACCACCTTTTGTCACAATCCACCACAACCACCAACACCACCACCTGTTTTCACACTCAACCACCACCACCACCACCACCCCCACCTGTTGTCACACTCCACCACTACCACTACCACCACCCCCACCTGCTGTCACAATCCACCACTACCACAACCACAACCTGCTGCCACAATCCACCACCACCACCACAACCACTACCTGCTGCCACACTCTACCACCAACACCACCACCACCACCACCTGCTGCTACACTCCACTACCACCACCACCACCTGCTGCCACACTCCACCACCACCACCTGCTGCCACACTCCACCACCACCACCTGCTGCCACACTCCACCACCACCACCTGCTGCCACACTCCACCACCACCACCTGCTGCCACATTCCACCACCACCACCTGCTGCCACACTCCACCACCACCACCTGCTGCCACACTCCACCACCACCACCTGCTGCCACACTCCACCACCACCACCTGCTGCCACACTCCACCACCACCACCTGCTGCCACACTCCACCACCACAACCTGCTGCCACACTCCACCACCACAACCTGCTGCCACACTCCACCACCACAACCTGCTGCCACACTCCACCACCACAACCTGCTGCCACACTCCACCACCACAACCTGCTGCCACACTCCACCACCACCACCTGCTGCCACACTCCACCACCACAACCTGCTGCCACACTCCACCACCACAACCTGCTGCCACACTCCACCACCACAACCTGCTGCCACACTCCACCACCACAACCTGCTGCCACACTCCACCACCACAACCTGCTGCCACACTCCACCACCACAACCTGCTGCCACTCTCCACCACCACCACCTGCTGCCACACTCCACCACCACAACCTGCTGCCACTCTCCACCACCACCACCTGCTGCCACACTCCACCACCACAACCTGCTGCCACTCTCCACCACCACCACCTGCTGCCACACTCCACCACCACAACCTGCTGCCACTCTCCACCACCACCACCTGCTGCCACACTCCACCACCACCACCTGCTGCCACACTCCACCACCACCACCTGCTGCCACACTCTACCACCACCACCTGCTGTCACACTCCACCACCACCACCTGCTGCCACACTCCACCACCACAACCTGCTGCCACTCTCCTCCACCACCACCTGCTGCCACACTCCACCACCACAACCTGCTGCCACTCTCCACCACCACCACCTGCTGCCACACTCCACCACCACAACCTGCTGCCACTCTCCACCACCACCACCTGCTGCCACACTCCACCACCACCACCTGCTGCCACACTCTACCACCACCACCTGCTGCCACACTCCACCACCACCACCTGCTGCCACACTCCACCACCACCTGCTGCCACACTTCACCACAACAACCTGCTGCCACACTCCACCACCTACTGCCACACTCCACCACCACCCCCTGCTGTCACACTCCACCACCACCACCTGCTGCCACACTCCACCACCACCACCTGCTGCCACTCTCCACCACCACCACCTGCTGCCACACTCCACCACCACCACCTGCTGCCACACTCCACCACCACCACCTGCTGCCACACTCCACCACCACCACCTGCTGCCACACTCCACCACCACCACCTGCTGCCACACTCCACCACCACCATCTACTGCCACACTCCACCACCACAACCTGCTGCCACTCTCCACCACCACCACCTGCTGCCACACTCCACCACCACCACCTGCTGCCACACTCCACCACCACCACCTGCTGCCACACTTCACCACCACAACCTGCTGCCACACTCCACCACCACCACCTGCTGCCACACTTCACCACCACAACCTGCTGCCACTCTCCACCACCACCACCTGCTGCCACACTCCACCACCACAACCTGCTGCCACTCTCCACCACCACCACCTGCTGCCACACTCCACAACCACCACCTGCTGCCACACTCCACCACCACCACCTGCTGCCACACTCTACCACCACCACCTGCTGTCACACTCCACCACCACCACCTGCTGCCACACTCCACCACCACAACCTGCTGCCACTCTCCACCACCACCACCTGCTGCCACACTCCACCACCACAACCTGCTGCCACTCTCCACCACCACCACCTGCTGCCACACTCCACAACCACCACCTGCTGCCACACTCCACCACCACCACCTGCTGCCACACTCTACCACCACCACCTGCTGTCACACTCCACCACCACCACCTGCTGCCACACTCCACCACCACAACCTGCTGCCACTCTCCACCACCACCACCTGCTGCCACACTCCACCACCACAACCTGCTGCCACTCTCCACCACCACCACCTGCTGCCACACTCCACCACCACCACCACCACCACCACCACCTGCTTCCACACTCCACCACCACCTGCTGCCACACTCCACCACCACAACCACCTGCTGCCACACTCCACCACCACAACCACCTGCTGCCACACTCCACCACCACCACCTGCTGACACACTCCACCACCATAACCACCACCTGCTTCCACACTCCACCATAACCACCACCTGCTGCCACACTCCACCACCACCACCACAATCTGCTGCCACACTCAACCACCATAACCACCACCTGCTTCCACACTCCACCATAACCACCACCTGCTGCCACACTCCACCACCACCACCACAATCTGCTGCCACACTCCACCACCACCACCACAATCTGCTGCCACACTCCACCACCACCACCACAATCTGCTGCCACACTCCACCATAACAACCACCTGCAGCCACACTCCACCACCACCTGTTGCCACACTCCACCACCATAACCACCACCTGCTGACACACTCCACCACCATAACCACCACCTGCTGCCACACTCCACAACCACCACCACCTGCTGCCACACTCCACCACCACCTCCATTACTACAACCACCACCTGCTGCCACACTCTACCACCACCACCTGCTGCCACACTCCACCACCACAACCTGCTGCCACTCTCCACCACCACCACCTGCTGCCACACTCCACCACCACAACCTGCTGCCACTCTCCACCACCACCACCTGCTGCCACACTCCACCACCACAACCTGCTGCCACTCTCCACCACCACCACCTGCTGCCACACTCCACAACCACCACCTGCTGCCACACTCCACCACCACCACCTGCTGCCACACTCCACCACCACCACCACCACCACCACCACCTGCTTCCACACTCCACCACCACCTGCTGCCACACTCCACCACCACAACCACCTGCTGCCACACTCCACCACCACCACCTGCTGACACACTCCACCACCATAACCACCACCTGCTTCCACACTCCACCATAACCACCACCTGCTGCCACACTCCACCACCACCACCACAATTTGCTGCCACACTCAACCACCATAACCACCACCTGCTTCCACACTCCACCATAACCACCACCTGCTGCCACACTCCACCACCACCACCACTATCTGCTGCCACACTCCACCACCACCACCACAATCTGCTGCCACACTCCACCACCACCACCACAATCTGCTGCCACACTCCACCATAACAACCACCTGCAGCCACACTCCACCACCACCTGTTGCCACACTCCACCACCATAACCACCACCTGCTGACACACTCCACCACCATAACCACCACCTGCTGCCACACTCCACAACCACCACCACCTGCTGCCACACTCCACCACCACCTCCATTACTACAACCACCACCTGCTGCCACACTCCACCACCACCACCTGCTGCCACACTCCACCACCACAACCTGCTGCCACTCTCCACCACCACCACCTGCTGCCACACTCCACCACCACAACCTGCTGCCACTCTCCACCACCACCACCTGCTGCCACACTCCACCACCACAACCTGCTGCCACTCTCCACCACCACCACCTGCTGCCACACTCCACCACCACAACCTGCTGCCACTCTCCACCACCACCACCTGCTGCCACTCTCCACCACCACCACCTGCTGCCACACTCCACCACCACCACCTGCTGCCACATTTCACCACTACAACCTGCTGCCACACTCCACCACCACCACCTGCTGCCAAACTCCACCACCACCACCTGCTGTCACACTCCACCACCACCACCTGCTGCCACACTCCACCACCACCACCTGCTGCCACTCTCCACCACCACCACCTGCTGCCACACTCCACCACCACAACCTGCTGCCACACTCCACCACCACCACCTGCTGCCACACTCCACCACCACCACCTGCTGCCACACTCCACCACCACCACCTGCTGCCACACTCCACCACCACCACCTGTGCCACACTCCACCACCACCACCTGCTGCCACACTCCACCACCACCACCTGCTGCCACACTCCACCACCACCACCTGCTGACACACTCCACCACCACCACCTGCTGCCACACTCCACCACCACCACCTGCTGCCACACTCCACCACCACCACCTGCTGCCACACTCCACCACCACCACCTGCTGCCACACTCCACCACCACCACCACCTGCTGCCACACTCCACCACCACCACCTGCTCCCACACTCCACCACCACCACCACCTGCTGCCACACTCCACCACCACCACCTGCTGCCACTCTCCACCACCACCACCTGCTGCCACACTCCACCACCACCACCTGCTGCCACTCTCCACCACCACCACCTGCTGCCACACTCCACCACCACCACCTGCTGCCACACTCCACCACCTGCTGCCACACTCCACCACCACCACCTGCTGCCACACTCCACCACCACCACCACCTGCTGCCACACTCCACCACCACCACCTGCTCCCACACTCCACCACCACCTGCTGCCACACTCCACCACCACCACCTGCTGCCACACTCCACCACCACCACCTGCTGCCACACTCCACCACCACCCCCTGCTGCCACACTCCACCACCACCACCTGCTGCCACACTCCACCACCACCACCTGCTGCCACACTCCACCACCACCACCTGCTGCCACACTCCACCACCACCACCTGCTGCCACACTCCACCACCACCACCTGCTGCCACACTCCACCACCACCACCTGCTGCCACTCTCCACCACCACCACCTGCTGCCACACTCCACCACCACAACCTGCTGCCACACTCCACCACCACCACCTGCTGCCACACTCCACCACCACCACCTGCTGCCACACTCCACCACCACCACCTGCTGCCACACTCCACCACCACCACCTGTGCCACACTCCACCACCACCACC
Source organism: Procambarus clarkii (assembly GCF_040958095.1). NCBI lineage: Eukaryota > Metazoa > Arthropoda > Malacostraca > Decapoda > Cambaridae > Procambarus > Procambarus clarkii. The sequence continues at coordinate 1,275,957 of NW_027189147.1, read as the reverse complement.
TGCTGCCACACTCCACCACCACCACCTGCTGCCACACTCCACCACCACCACCTGCTGACACACTCCACCACCACCACCTGCTGCCACACTCCACCACCACCACCTGCTGCCACACTCCACCACCACCACCTGCTGCCACACTCCACCACCACCACCTGCTGCCACACTCCACCACCACCACCACCTGCTGCCACACTCCACCACCACCACCTGCTCCCACACTCCACCACCACCACCACCTGCTGCCACACTCCACCACCACCACCTGCTGCCACTCTCCACCACCACCACCTGCTGCCACACTCCACCACCACCACCTGCTGCCACTCTCCACCACCACCACCTGCTGCCACACTCCACCACCACCACCTGCTGCCACACTCCACCACCTGCTGCCACACTCCACCACCACCACCTGCTGCCACACTCCACCACCACCACCACCTGCTGCCACACTCCACCACCACCACCTGCTCCCACACTCCACCACCACCACCACCTGCTGCCACACTCCACCACCACCACCTGCTGCCACACTCCACCACCACCACCTGCTGCCACACTCCACCACCACCCCCTGCTGCCACACTCCACCACCACCACCTGCTGCCACACTCCACCACCACCACCTGCTGCCACACTCCACCACCACCACCTGCTGCCACACTCCACCACCACCACCTGCTGCCACACTCCACCACCACAACCTGCTGCCACACTCCACCACCACCACCTGCTGCCACTCTCCACCACCACCACCACCTGCTGCCACACTCCACCACCACCACCTGCTGCCACACTCCACCACCACAACCTGCTGCCACACTCCAAACAAAACAAAACCAGCAACACAGCGACAAGCATCACCACCACCAACAAAACCACCTCAGCTACACAACCACCACCAACATCACTCCAGCAACACCACCACCAGCAACACCACCACTACAGACACCAACATCAACACCACACCAGCAACACCACCAACACAACCATCACCAACACCACTATAACTAACACCACCACCATCAACACCACTACCACAACCAGCAACACCACCCTAGCAACACCACCAAAAACACTACCACCAACCACACCACCACTACCACCACCACCTACACCACCAGCAGCAACACCACTGGCAACCCTACCACCACCAACATCACCACCATCTTCTCCACCACCAACACCAACACCAACACCACCACAATACCACCAAAATCACCACCCCAACAACACCATCCCAGCAACACCACCACCACCAACTTCACCACTACCAACATCACCACCAAAAACCCCACAACCACCACCACAAGCAACACCAATACCACCAACACCATCACCAACACCACCCCAGGAACACCACCACCAACACCACCACCAACACCACCACAAGCAACACCACCATCATTAACGACACCACCCAAGCAACACCACCCCAGAAACACCACCACCAACAACGCCACCAGAGCAAAACCACCCCAGAAACACCAACAGCAAAAAACACCTCCAGCAACACCCGGCTACTACACCAGGCTACTACACCAGGCCACTACACCAGGCCACTACACCAGGCCACTACACCACTCCACTACACGACGCTACTACACAAGGCTACTAAACCAGGCCACTACACCAGGCCACTACACCACGCCACTACACCAGGCCACTACACCACGCCACTACACCAGGCCACTACACCACGCCACTACACCACACCACTACACCAGGCCTCTACACCAGGCCACTACACCAGGCCTCTACACCACGCCACTACACCAGGCCACTACACCAGGCCTCTACACCAGGCCACTACACCAGGTGTGGGACATTTGGGGCTTGAATCTAATTATTTAAATATTAATGTAGTAAATTAAATTACGAAGGACCACCCGCTTTTATAGTAAAGAGGGAAACTGAGAATTTCTGATCATTAGATAATTCCTAGATGAACCAGTAACTATGGATAAAATACTAGAGAATATGATCATATAAATAATTAATGGGCTGTATAATTAAATGAATCAAACCCTCAAACACCTACATTGGGGGGTTATTACTGGAACTCAGTATGTCCAGGAACTAGTGTGGTTCGTTCACTAATCCAAATTATAATAATCTAATCCTATGAATTATAGTGAAACCAATATCATTACTATGAATGGGAACATAGATTATGAGTATAATAATGATAGTCACAATAAACACATGTTAATCCAAGGAATTCTGCATGTAAGCAATTTCAGAAATTTAATGAATACAAAGGAATCTTAGCTTAATGACGATTCCTTTGTGTAAGCCACGACGCTTCCTCTAATTCCCTGGGCTCGGCTGGCTGGCGAGTGGGATGGATTAACATGGGAGAAGGCGGCAGGGAGAATTCTTCTCACGTGCTGCAAAACAAATATTTACAGTAGCGACTAATCAAACTACTGAATCTCTATGTTCAAGAAATTAAGATTTACAGGTGATAATAGGTAATGACCACGGTCAATCACCCAGCTACTACACTACACCGTACACGATGCATCAAATAAGGATAAGATACTTAGCTAATATGGGCGCTGTATAAGTTTTAAGATTGCCGAAATTCGCGTCCCAGGCTCTGGCTTCAGCCTATCCTGGATAATGGCGCGCTTCACTGGCCGGTCACGTGTAGTCAGGAACCAGATTAAAAAGGTTCCTTATGTTACACCAGCACCAGTTGAAGATATTATCTGCAAGGTTGTTCACGCCTCACAGTGGCGACTTTCATCTGAGGATGGATAACGTCTACCCTAATGACTGGGTAATGGCGTCTTCTCGTGAGCCCGATGAGGACAGGTCTGCCCGAGAGCTTCCATCCACGTGTACTGGCGAGCCTCCCTCACCCACGCAGCGTCTCGCGTTCATTAGACAAATTATTGTCATGAATATTAGTATTTCTCGCATTTGTGCTTGAAATGTTGGAGACAGGACGGGTTTATTATTTAGAAGAGGGAAATATTATTATTTGCCAATTTAGTGATAGTAAACATATAAGGGAGAGGAATTAATGTCTCTCCATGGCATTCACTTGTGACGTTAATTTTTATTACTAGATAACTGCTATGACTCTAACGCTCTATTCGGCTTTTAATTGGAGGTCAATTTATCTGTAATTAATTATCACACAGAATGCCTTGGTTATAGAGAATCGAATTCAATTCTCAGATACATTGGATATAATGTGTTTATTGTAATGAAATCTGACGCAATACTGGCGTCTGGTGACGTGAGAATTCTAGCCTACTGCACAGGTGAAATTATTAGTACATGAGAATTCTACGTTGTGTTAATTTTACTTACTACAATAATTAGTAGAGTTAGTAATAATTAATGAGAATACAACAGTGTTGTATTCGGTGTTGGAAATTTCCAACATAACTCCGGGGGGAGGATTCTAGGGTCATGTTGCAACCCGTTCTCGCAAATTTAATAAGTCAATATTGACTTATTAAATATGTGCATAGGTGACATACTTAACATAATAGATACCCTTAAAAAGATTCATAGAAAACACCGACCTTACCTAACCTTGTTAGTATCTTAAGATAAGCATCTTATTGCTTCGTAATTACAATTATTACCTAACCTATAATAGGTATAGGTTAAGTAATAATTGTAATTACGAAGCAATAAGATGCTTATCTTAAGATACTAACAAGGTTAGGTAAGGTCGTTGTTTTCTATGAATCTTTTTAAGGGTATCTATTATGTTTAGTATATCACCTATGCACGTAGTTAATAAGTCAATATTGACTTTACGAATTTGCGAGAACGGGTTGCGTAGTGTACTGTGGAGTACTGACCTATCCCGAAGTTGAGATTAATATTAGTAGGTTAATATGTTAGTATGTTAGTACACACATAACGAACGTCCAGGATTTATCAAGGACTCACAAGAAACTTAAGTCTTGCTAATCACATGTCAAATGAAACATGTTATTTATAGCCTACACAATATTCAAAGATTTTAACTCACACAATTTAAACAACAGAATCTACTGTGATGGGAATATCCTGGGTCATAGTGACGTGTAATGGTTTGTTACTCGACATCCCATCGCATCATCATCATAGTTATCTAAGTGGGATGTGAAGGAAATTGCTCTTGTTCAGAGTTGTAATAGGCTTGCAGTTTCCCTTAGTGGAAACATGTATTAAATATTGAAACATTAAATGATTAAGTTATCGGTAATCAGGAACTCTCTAAAGCTCACAATAAACTCAACAACTAGGGTCGCAGTGACATGTAATGGTGTAGTACGTAGCTGCTGAATCGTAGGCAAACTCAGAATAAGTTCCTAAGAACTGATAACACTATTGTATGATTATACAGTAAAATATTATTAGTCATTTAAGATCAAGGAGACTATGACACTACAGTAAGGCCACTGTCTAGGGTCGTTGTGACTTGTAACTATTGAGTTACTAGACAATAACATCACGCAGCATCATGATCACCCCAAATTCAAATGAGGAAATTGAATTTAATGTGCACTGCCGTGCAGTAGTCATTCTGACTGATGGTACAACTAATTTGCTAACTAGCTAAAATAATAGAAAAGTAGAGAACTGAAAAGTTTCTTCATTAAAATCAAGGAAAATTCTGAGTCGACAGTGAGATTAGTAGCCTAGTCATTCTGACTTATGAGCTAATTAAATGGCAGCTCATAGGCTTGACACTGTAAACTGGTTATTACGAAATCACCTTTACATGAAATTGAGTTTATTAAATCAGTCTCTATAAGTATAGTCAACTGTAATTAATGGTGAGTACAGATTAGGCTAGTACTCAGTTGACACTAACTAAAGTCCCTAAACCTACCTAAATAAATGGTTTGAATTTCTAACCTACCTAAGTAAGGGACTAAGCTAATTGTGAGCAAAAATGTACTCGAATTAACATTGTGAGCAGTATTGAGCTCATTAACAAGTCGAGCTATCTTGAACTCGTGAACATAGTGAGCTACAGTGAGCTCGTTAGCAGTGCTAACAGGGTGAGTTACAGTGAACTCGTCAACAGTGTTGACAGGGTGAGCTCGTTAGCAGTGCTAACAGGGTGAGTTACAGTGAACTCGTCAACAGTGTTGACAGGGTGAGCTACAGTGAGCTCGTTAGCAGTGCTAACAGGGTGAGTTACAGTGAACTCGTCAACAGTGTTGACAGGGTGAGCTACAGTGAGCTCGTTAGCAGTGCTAACAGGGTGAGTTACATTGAACTCGTCAACAGTGTTGACAGGGTGAGCTACAGTGAGCTCGTTAGCAGTGCTAACAGGGTGAGTTCAGTGAACTCGAATTAACGAGGTGGAGTTTTGCATCATTCAATTATCATGACGAGCAGTGCTCGTGGCATGTGGAACATTAAAGCGTTCGATTGTCATGGCGAGCAATATTAAGCTCGTATACGCATGGGGAACAAGCACTCATATTATTACGTTAATTCTAAGGTGAGCTATATTAAGCTCAGGAAGCATGTTAATTAACAATGCTGATGTTTAACGATAATGCATTAAACATATTAGTTCTCTGTAAATTCTCTTACGTATTAGTAAGTTTGCAAGTTTGTTCGTGCTGCGCTCCTACACTAAATAAGCAGAAACGAAAGAAAAACAACTCAAACAAATTGATGCAAGTATTTATCACTAACTCTTAGTGCAGAAAACATGGTATCAAGAAGGTTTTCTTGGCAAACCTTTAAACGCAAGTATAGTGGACCAGTGGTCGTAGTGAATTTGTAATTACTGAAGTTGCTTGATGACTTCATAGAATTACTAAATTCAGGAAATGCCAGTGGCATTGAGTGCTAGATTCTCTAGCCTAACATTATTAATTACCTAGGGAGTACTAGATTCTCTAGCCCAACATTATAATTTACCTAGGAAGACTGATTGTGGTCAATTACTACTTGTCGAGAATAATTCTAGGATTGCAGTGAATTCAATGGTTGGTCGCTGTGACTTGTACTTGTTTGAGTACGGACCATTGGTTTTCACTGAGAGCTATGAAACATCTCGGCGAGTATCAATTGCACTACATTCAATCTGAGTTTATTACTCAGCTGTGTTTCTCCTTTTAGCTTGCTGCTGGAGAATTAATTTACTGCTGACTAATTTATTATTGTTGGCAGGCTTAGGCTTGTTCACATTCAGAACTTTACCAGTAAGTAAGTAGCCACCTGCAGATTGGAGCATATTCATGCCCAATCGTTTAACATGTCCAGTTATGAACTGGTAATAGTAGTCGGCTCCTACTAGTACATCTACATTGTTAAGGCGGTCAGACGTTAACTTGTTGTCAGCCAAATTAATTTCACGTTCCTGCAGGAAGTGGGCTGTGTACCCCAGACCCTTAATATTTAAGTCTAAAGGTATTTGATCTACAACAATGGCTTGGACAGCCTTGGCATGACTACCTAGTCGTACAAGCGGTTGAACTACTGAGTATTCATGGGTTCCTCGATTTATCATGGACCCTGACAAGTTTAATTTTACCTGTCCTATTGGTTGTAAATTAAGTGCCTCTGCTGCTCTTTGAGTAATGAAAGTTCTCTGGGAACCTTGGTCAAATAGTCCACGTGTGGTGATCTTGGTTCCCCTGTTCTTCACTTGAAGTTGGGCAGTAGGCAAGGCAGCATCCACTTGAGATGCTTGTGAAGTTACGCTGTACACATCTCGCACCTTGCAGCACTGTACTGGTGTAGATTCTCTACGTCCTATTCTAGGATTGACATAATTAGTCCTAACTAATTTGCACAGTGCAGCATGATGCTTGCCCCTTCTACACCTATTGCAGGTATTCAGTGGGGTTTCACAGCTGTTAACATTATGTGGTTTGAGACACCTAGTACATTTGTGTAACTGTTTGAGTCGTCTGACTCTTGTGTCTCTATTAGGATAATTAGTACATTTGTACAGAGAATGTTTTTGATTGCAAAACAAGCACATTCCCCATCCTACAGATCGTTTAGAGGTTACCGGTTTAGGTAAAACAGTATTTGCAGGTGGTGATGGTTTTGCTGCTTGCATTTGCTTGTTATTTATTCTCTTGTGAGTACTTGGTGTACTCTGGGGAACCATTAATAGGCTCTTGGGAGTGCTCTTTGGACTATTAGGTCTCTTAGGAGCACCTGTGGAATCATTGGGGGTGCTCTTTGGACTATTAGGTCTCGTAGGAGCACCTGTGGGGCTCTTAGGCCTCACTGATGAATCAGTGTTTGACTGATTGTTGTTACATTGATTATTAGCACCTTTGTTACCTAGTGACAGTGTCACTTTAGGAGTTTCAGGTAAGGAAACTGATGTAGGTACAGTTTTGGTGCATTCAGATTTAGCATTAATTGCTTGGTCTACTGTATGATTGCTCATATTGCGAAAACCTGTAAATATATCCTGCATTGACAGGGTATTACCATTCTGGCATACATATAGTTTATTAAGTATGTCACCAGACAATTTTCTCTGGATGATAATTTTAGTCATCCACTCAGTAGTTGGGTGATCCACCTCTTTACTGAAAGAATTTATCAGTGACTCAAGCTGAAAACTAAAGGCTTGTAAAGAGTCAACTGATTGCTCAGGTGAAGATAAATTTAATAATTGGTTCACAAGGTTTATAATAGTCTTCTCATTGTTAGCACTTACTTTAGAAGGCTGTTGGGAGCAATTGAGACCATTACTTGTGTTGCTTAAGGCTTCTTGTGTAGCCTCAGCTTTAATTATAGCTTCAACTGCTGCTGCAGCATTAGCTTTATCATTTTCTGGTTCAGATTCCCTGATCATTGCAGCTTCACTTGTTTCATCTGCAGCTTCACTTGTTTCTCTGGGTTCTTGTGATAAGCTAGTTAATTCAGTAGCTTTATGTATTGAACTTATAGAATCCAGGGAACATTGAGAAGAGTGGTCTGAAATTTGATCAGACTCTGTGAACAAATCATCACATGAAGCTGTATTAGATGAGAGGTTAGAAAATGAAGGTTGAACTTCAGTTGTGGATCCTGTGTAGTGATCAGTATTGATTAGAGGATTCTCCTCGTCTTGTGGTAGCTCATGTATTTCATCTGAGCTGTGTGTTGACTCAGGTGTAGGTCTATTAATGATCGGCTCCATCCACTCGGGAATATCTTGTCCCGCAAGCCTCTCCTTATATCGGTCTAACCTGGTTTGAACGTAATGTTCATAGTTATCAAGATCAGATTCTGTTAGACGTAAGTGGTCTGAGACAGTATGACCGACTTGGAGTAAATTCCTGTGGGACTCGATTACAGTCTTTACATGATCATAATTTTGAATGGCGTTCCTTATGGAACTTGCTAGTCTGTAGACGTCACCTGGGTCAGTTTCTACACAGAGATGACATTTCATAAGTAGTTCTCCTAGTCGAACTTGAAGAGTTCTCAAGAATCTTGCATTCCTTTCTAGAGGATTCATTCTTGCGGTAAATTGAGCCTGATAGAGCTTATGTAGCTAGTGGTATAGCTATGGTGTCTGCTCCTTGATGCAGAGCAGGTATAAGTATTGACAGCCTGGTATTTCTTGAGGCTGGTTGTAATTTACCTCATTTAGAGGTTAGCTACCTACCTAATAATAAGCAACTAAGATTTGAGTGGTACCTTGGTCTCACTACAGGTGTTCCTCAGCTTAGCTCTTCTAAATCAGCCTCGGATGGGTAGTGGACTTACAGTAACACTCAAAGACATACATAGAAATATGCAATAAAATAATTACACAATAAAGGGTTAATCCCACCCTTGATAGGGTCAGCACAAAGGAATAATATATGTGTCACTAACTAGCTCAAGCCTAGTCGTGAGAATTTCTACTTAAGAAACTACAACTATATTTAGTCTGTGCTTGTGCCAAATTCAACACAATCACAGCCTAAATTGCTACCTAATAAAGGTTGGCAAAGATTATATTATGGTGCAGTAATGTGCAAATAATTGTGCTGTGTTTTTGGGTTTTTGTATTTTATATAATATACACTTGTGTAATTATGTGTATAAGAAATTAAATGAACACAAAGGAATTAATTGTGTTTGGCAAGTATTCTACTGCCATAAATATTATCTAACTCCTAAATGTACTCCTAATTGTGGAATAAAATATTATCAGGGTTAGTAATGATTAACTAGTATGAGATCAGTAATTTATATTAGTATACTGGATCCCAAAATGTTAATGATCCACTTACTTTAGTGAATCAGTAATTATAACATGGATTCAGGCTATAATGGACAGTCTGCTGACAGCAATACATTGAAACATTGGTATAGCCTAAATGGTTAACACTTAATTGGTGTTAGTGATTAATATAAGGTTATGAGCTGTTGCTCTTGGTGACCTAAAGATTCTACTTCAGTATGAAGTGTAGGTCTAAATGTTGTGGGTAATTGGCTATGACCCACTAAACCTACCTTATACATGAGGTGAAAGTAGCAATATGTTAGTGTGATCTAGACTAACTAATGTGTTACACTGTTAGTTGACACAATTAATTAAATAGTTAGTCTAGCTTCTATCACACAAGGATGAGTTATTAATGATTAATATTTTAATTATAAATTTAATGCCTATCCGGTTCGAAGGACCATAATGTGGGACATTTGGGGCTTGAATCTAATTATTTAAATATTAATGTAGTAAATTAAATTACGAAGGACCACCCGCTTTTATAGTAAAGAGGGAAACTGAGAATTTCTGATCATTAGATAATTCCTAGCTGAACCAGTAACTATGGATAAAATACTAGAGAATATGATCATAGAAATAATTAATGGGCTGTATAATTAAATGAATCAAACCCTCAAACACCTACATTGGGGGGTTATTACTGGAACTCAGTATGTCCAGGAACTAGTGTGGTTCGTTCACTAATCCAAATTATAATAATCTAATCCTATGAATTATAGTGAAACCAATATCATTACTATGAATGGGAACATAGATTATGAGTATAATAATGATAGTCACAATAAACACATGTTAATCCAAGGAATTCTGCATGTAAGCAATTTCAGAAATTTAATGAATACAAAGGAATCTTAGCTTAATGACGATTCCTTTGTGTAAGCCACGACGCTTCCTCTAATTCCCTGGGCTCGGCTGGCTGGCGAGTGGGATGGATTAACATGGGAGAAGGCGGCAGGGAGAATTCTTCTCACGTGCTGCAAAACAAATATTTACAGTAGCGACTAATCAAACTACTGAATCTCTATGTTCAAGAAATTAAGATTTACAGGTGATAATAGGTAATGACCTGTGGTTTGGTGTTGGTATACGTCATCACGGTCAATCACCCAGCTACTACACTACACCTTACACGATGCATCAAATAAGGATAAGATACTTAGCTAATATGGGCACTGTATAAGTTTTAAGATTGCCGAAATTCGCGTCCCAGGCTCTGGCTTCAGCCTATCCTGGATAATGGCGCGCTTCACTGGCCGGTCACGTGTAGTCAGGAACCAGATTAAAAAGGTTCCTTATGTTACATCAACACCAGTTGAAGATATTATCTGCAAGGTTGTTCACGCCTCACAGTGGCGACTTTCATCTGAGGATGGATAACGTCTACCCTAATGACTGGGTAATGGCGTCTTCTCGTGAGCCCAATGAGGACAGGTCTGCCCGAGAGCTTCCATCCACGTGTACTGGCGAGCCTCCCTCACCCACGCCGCGTCTCGCATTCATTAGACAAATTATTGTCATGAATATTAGTATTTCTCGCATTTGTGCTTGAAATGTTGGAGACAGGACGGGTTTATTATTTAGAAGAGGGAAATATTATTATTTGCCAATTTAGTGATAGTAAACATATAAGGGAGAGGAATTAATGTCTCTCCATGGCATTCACTTGTGACGTTAATTTTTATTACTAGATGTTACGGACCCGGATCCAGCGTCCGAGCACGGAGCAGTGACGACCACGCCATCTGTGGGTCAGCTCCCGAAACCCCCTCCAAACGGACGACGACACCTGGTGAGGACGACGTGTACTGGCTACGAGGGCCAGTTTCCAGTCCTGTTCAGCACACAACACAGCCGCTGCTGACCTCTGGTGAGGTGGTGTTCAGACAGCAGCGCCATCTATGGAGTGGATACGTCGGGCGTTTGTGTCTGAGCCTGTAAGTGCGGTGCTTTAGTGTGTCCCTGTTATTGATGACGTGTCTGCTTACAGAGTCGACCTGGGACTGCTGTGATGGAAGTTGAGTCAGTCTACCCAAGGCAGCCGTCCCCATACCTTGTGCTTTGCTGCAGCAGCTGTGAGTCGTTTCCCGGAGGAACACTGTGGTGTTTCCCTGCCTGTGAAGCGGCAGTGAAGGATCGTCATACCCGGGACCGACTGCTGGAGACATTTGACCACTGGGGTATTGAGGACAGGAGAGTGATCTGTGGTATCACACGAAGCTCCTGACTAGGGCGCTACCCTAGTATCGCTTGTGGAGTGGCCTGACCAGCGTTGCTGATCCGGAACCTGCCAGCTGTTCTGCTGGACTTGTGGTTGACGGCCTCCACGGCGGTGCCCCCAGTGGAACTGTGTTTTGGCTGGCCTGTGTCAGGGGTAGACTCAGCTTGATCGAAGGATTCGTCGAGAGACCACGAGAGCACCGAGGACTCAGCACCGAGAGGATCCAGCATCTTCAGGAGAAGACGACCTTGTATATACTTCCCCTGTGTAGTGTTAATACCCCTCCCCCTGTGTAACTTTTATATATTATTGGTGAAGGTAATTATAATCTTAAGTTTTTGCCTTTATTTCCCTTCCCTTTTCATTTTACTTGCGTCACGGATCTCATCCCTTGAAAGCCACTACTAGCTTGGGGCCGGATACCCTTCCTCTAATAACTTCAGAGTACGAACCCAGTTGCGACCCGAGAGGGCTGTAACATAATTGGCATCCCCAGCGGGATTCGTCCCCTTGTTAAGTATGTTTGACAGGGGTGGTGAAGTGGCGTAATCCCTGTAAATAATTCCCCCTGTGTGTGACGATTGGGACGTTATACGTCCTGTGCGGTGCTCAAGAGTGACTAAGTGCGATATTGTGCAGTGCGGTGCTCGCTGTGATTAAGCGATTAAGTGCAATATTGTGTAGTGCGGTGCTCGCTGTGATTCAATGCAATATTGGGTAGTGCGGTGCCCGAAGTAATTACGTGCAATATTGGCAAGTGAGGCACCAGGTGCGATAAAGTGCAATATTGGCGTAGAACAGTGCTCGGTGCGTTAAGTGCTAACGTGAAAGCGGTGTGTTAAGTGCTAGTTAAGTGTTCCGTCTGTGACAATGGCAGAAAAAGCTACCATCGATGATCTGGACGAGGTTCAGGCTTTTCTGAACGGAGAGGACTGTCTTGCCAGATTAAAATATCTGAGCAAACCGGAACTTGTGCTAGTGAGCGCCTACCTGGAGATCAAGATCCGTGCCAGTGATTCCCATGTGGAGATCTTGTCCAAGGTTCACCGGCATTTGAAGGCAGAGAAACAGGAAGGCGAGACTCCTAGCATAAAGGAAGGTGAGGAAATAGCTTCCACTGAACAGGAAGGTAAGAACAGTGATGTCGAAAGTGACGAGAGTGAACTAAATATAAGTGTGCTCACTGTGAAGATGCGTGAACTAGAGATCCATCGTGAAATAGAATGGAAAAAGCTAGAAATCGCTAAAGAGAGAGAAGAGGAAGCGAGAAAGAGAGAAGACAAGAAATTAGAAATGGAAAGAGAGAGATTAGGAAAGGAATTAGAGATGAGGCGTTTAGAATTAGAAGAAAGGAAGGCAGAAAGAGAAAGAGAAGAGAAACAAGAAAGAGAAAGGGAAGAGCGAGAAAGAGAAGAGAAACGAGAAAGAGAAGAACGAGAAAGAGAAGAGAAACGAGAAAGAGAAGAACGAGAAAGAGAAGAGAAACGAGAAAGAGAAGAACGAGAAAGAGAAAGAGAAGAACGAGAAAAAGAACGAGAAAGAGAAGAGAGACGAGAGAGGGAAGAACGAGAAAGAGAAAGAGAAGAACGAGACAGGCAAGAACGACGGGACAGAGAGGAAAAAGAGAGACAACATGAACTAGAAGTATTGCGGTTAGGTGGTCGGAGGCAAACAACGGACACCAGTAGTTTCGATCCGGTAAGAAACATCAAAATGGTCCCCAAATTCCATGAGAAGGAAGTGTCAAAGTTCTTTGCAGCCTTCGAGAAAGTCGCTGCCTCTTTGAAGTGGCCAAGGGAGAATTGGGCCATCATGATACAGTCAGTCTTGACTGGGAAGGCCCAAATCGCCTACTCCACGTTATCCCTTGACGACTCCGGCGATTATGACAAGGTGAAGAAGGTTGTGCTCATGGCGTACCAATTGGTACCTGAGGCGTACAGGCAGAAGTTCAGAAACCTGAAAAAGACCTTAGAGCACACTTTCACCGAATTCGCCACCATCAAGGAGCGACTTTTCCAGGAATGGTGCGCCTCTCGGAAGGTGGAGACCAAAGAAGACCTCGAGCAGCTAATACTGCTAGAGGACTTTAAAGATTGTTTGTCTGGAGACCTGAAGACGTACTGAGAGGAACAGCAGGTAGAGACCTTGAGTGCGGCAGCCACCATGGCTGAGGAATACATCCTGACTCACAGGCCTTCTGCTAAGTACGTCCCGAGGAATTACCAACGCCGGTTTGACAAACCTCATGATGAAGAGGAGACCCCCGTCCCACGAAGCGCTAAGAAGACGCCCCCAAGTAGCCCTCGAAGAACAAGTCCTAGCAGTCCGAAACACCGGAGTCCGAGGAGGAATATGGTGTGCTGGACTTGTGGGCAGAAAGGGCATGTAGCTGCTATGTGCCGAGGCAGAAGAGGTGGTGGCGCACGTAGGGAGGTGATGATGATGAGCTGTGTTACACCACCAGCAGGAAACCAGTCGACGACGACACAGGAAGGATCAAGCTTGTTCGCCCCTCACACTTCAAGCGGGTATGTAACGAGTGATCATACTGGTAGATCTGTAGTAGTGCTCAGAGATAGTGGAGCAGCCCAGTCCCTGATCGTGAGATGCTCGTTACCCGAGGGAGTGAGTGTGGATAGCAGACAACAGGTTGTCCTGGTTGGGTTTCCGAGAACGCAGTATATCGCCCCCTTAGTGCCGGTGCATCTCGACTCGCCTTACTTCAGTGGCACATGTGTGTTGGCAGTAGTCGATACCCTCCCTGTGGCTGGGATTGACGTGGTACTAGCCAACGACTTGGTGACAGGTTGGAGCAACAATCTTCCCAAGGTCGTGGACGAGTCGGCCGGAACAGCAAGGTCAGAGGTAACGACAGGCAGTGGTAATGTCCAGGTAAAGACAGACCCGGATTTCGGTATGTTTAATCCTTCCTCTCGCCTACAGATTGACGACAGAGTCTACAATATTCTAGCAGTGTCTCCTGATTTTTCTCTCGACAAGGAACATGAGGTTACGAGGGCAGAAGTACCTGAGCAAGAAGAGAGGCCTTGTGTGCAGGCACCCACGGATACCAACGAGTCTGGAGCGAAGGCGGATGTGTACTTGCGGTATGGCAAGGTACAGTGTTCATTGAACCGGCCAGAGATTCCCCAGACGTCAGAGGTATGTGAGGTGTGTTCGAAAGGTCTAGTGCCCTCTTTGGTCCAAACCAAGCTAGTGGATATAGCCGGTTATGGACGTGACAGGCTCAAGAAGCTTACCCCTCAATTGGCCCCATGTTTCTTAGCGATATTTTGTTTTGTTCTCGTATGTGTTCTCAGTGTTCTCAGTAAGGACCGGTGGACGACCCGACAGATGATGGCTCCCATGAAAATCGCGAAGAGATCCCAGGGATTAGAGACATGCACTGCAAGTGTTGCAGTCGACGAAGGAGCCTGGAAGGTGATGGTTGATACAGGAGGTACGACATATGATAATATGAGTGACTGTTTCCGGCAGGTTGACACCCCCCGCGTGATTGCTGAGCCTCAATGCAGCGTTATACGGAACGTTGGTCGACCTGACGGTGGCAGAGCGAATGCCATCTTCGGTGTGCAAGCAGCCTTGTTGAAACTAGGTGTAAGCCTAGTAGAGGCGTATGCAGTAAGTATTGACTTACCCACTGTCGCTATCACTCTGAATTATCAGACCCCTGTATTCCAGGTTCCCGTCTCCCTGAAGGACTACCGGAACGGTACCAGAAATGCCGTTTGTAACCAGCCATCATCGGTGCCACGACACAGGGAAGTGTCGAGTCACCCCAGATCGTGTCGAAACCAATCCTTACTTGAGAGATGTGAGATGATGCCCCTGCTTGACATCGCAGAGGTGTGGAAAATTACGTCATGCAGGTCATCGCCTGCCATTTTCAAGTTCCCTTTGTGCCAGGGTTTCTCCTTAGTACAGTTCTGTGGACGAGACAGCCTCGCCGTTCCAGTTTTCAGTATAAGTGAGTCCATTTGGAATTGTGTCCCCGAACTAATTTGGTTTGTAATTCTCTTTCTAGAAACCCAAACCAAATTCCTTTTGGAGGGAAGGTGTTACGGACCCGGATCCAGCGTCCGAGCACGGAGCAGTGACGACCACGCCATCTGTGGGTCAGCTCCCGAAACCCCCTCCAAACGGACGACGACACCTGGTGAGGACGACGTGTACTGGCTACGAGGGCCAGTTTCCAGTCCTGTTCAGCACACAACACAGCCGCTGCTGACCTCTGGTGAGGTGGTGTTCAGACAACAGCGCCATCTATGGAGTGGATACGTCGGGCGTTTGTGTCTGAGCCTGTAAGTGAGGTGCTTTAGTGTGTCCCTGTTATTGATGACGTGTCTGCTTACAGATCCGACCTGGGACTGCTGTGATGGAAGTTGAGTCAGTCTACCCAAGGCAGCCGTCCCCATACCTTGTGCTTTGCTGCAGCAGCTGTGAGTCGTTTCCCGGAGGAACACTGTGGTGTTACCCTGCCTGTGAAGCGGCAGTGAAGGATCGTCATACCCGGGACCGACTGCTGGAGACATTTGACCACTGGGGTATTGAGGACAGGAGAGTGATCTGTGGTATCACACGAAGCTCCTAACTAGGGCGCTACCCTAGTATCGCTCGTGGAATGGCCTGACCAGCGTTGCTGATCCGGAACCTGCCAGCTGTTCTGCTGGACTTGTGGTTGACGGCCTCCACGGCGGTGCCCCCAGTGGAACTGTGTTTTGGCTGGCCTGTGTCAGGGGTAGACTCAGCTTGATCGAAGGATTCGTCGAGAGACCACGAGAGCACCGAGGACTCAGCACCGAGAGGATCCAGCATCTTCAGGAGAAGACGACCTTGTATATACTTCCCCTGTGTAGTGTTAATACCCCTCCCCCTGTGTAACTTTTATATATTATTGGTGAAGGTAATTATAATCTTAAGTTTTTGCCTTTATTTCCCTTCCCTTTTCATTTTACTTGCGTCACGGATCTCATCCCTTGAAAGCCACTACTGGCTTGGGGCCGGATACCCTTCCTCTAATAACATCAGAGTACGAACCCAGTTGCGCCCCGAGAGGGCCGTAACACTAGATAACTGCTATGACTCTAACGCTCTATTCGGCTTTTAGCTGGAGGTCAATTTATCTGTAATTAATTATCACACAGAACGCCTTGGTTATAGAGAATCGAATTCAATTCTCAGATACATTGGATATAATGTGTTTATTGTAATGAAATCTGACGCAATACTGGCGTCTGGTGACGAGAATTCTAGCCTACTGCACAGGTGATATTATTAGTACATGAGAATTCTACGTTGTGTTAATTTTACTTACTACAATAATTAGTAGAGTTAGTAATAATTAATGAGAATACAACAGTGTTGTATTCGGTGTTGGAAATTTCCAACACCAGGCCACTACACCACGCCACTACACCACGCTACTACACCACGCCACTACACCAGGCCACTACACCACGCCACTACACCAGGCCACTACACCACGCCACTACACCACACCACTACACCAGGCCACTACACCAGGCCACTACACCAGGCCACTACACCAGGCCACTACACCAGGCTACTACACCATGTCACTACACCACGCCACTACACCACGCCACTACACCAGGCCACTACACCAGGCCACCACGCCACTACACCAGGCCACTACACCAGGCCACTACACCATGCCACTACACCAGGCAACTACACCATGCCACTACACCATGCCACTACACCAGGCCACTACACCACGCCACTACACCACGCCACTACACCACGCCACTACACCAGGCCACTACACCACGCTACTACACCACGCCACTACACCACGCCACTACACCAGGCCACTACACCACGCCACTACACCACGCCACTACACCACGCCACTACACCACGCCACTACACCACGCCACTACACCACGCCACTACACCAGGCCACTACACCAGGCCACTACACCAGGCCACTACACCAGGCTACTACACCACGCCACTACACCACGCCACTACACCACGCCACTACACCACGCCACTACACCACACAACTACACCAGGCCACTACACCAGGCCACTACACCACGCCACTACACCAGGCCACTACACCACGCCACTACACCACGCCACTACACCACGCCACTACAACAGGCCACTACACCACGCCACTACACCACGCTACTACACCACACCACTACACCACGCCACTACACCAGGCCACTACACCAGGCCATTACACCACACCACTACACCAGGCCACTACACCACACTACTACACCAGGCCACTACACCACGCCACTACACCACGCCACTACACCACGCCACTACACCACGCCACTACACCACGCCACTACACCAGGCCACTACACCACGCCACTACACCAGGCCACTACACCCGGCCACTACACCAGGCCACTACACCACGCCACTACACCAGGCCACTACACCAGGCCACTACACCAGGCCACTACACCACGCCACTACACCAGTCCACTACACCAGGCCACTACACCAGGCAACTACACCACACCACTACACCACGCCACTACACCACGCCACTACACCACGCCACTACACCACGCCACTACACCACGCCACTACACCAGGCCACTACACCAGGCCACTACACCACGCCACTACACCAGGCCACTACACCAGGCCACTACACCAGGCCATTACACCACACCACGCCACTACACCACGCCACTACACCACGCCACTACACCAGGCCACTACACCACGCCACTACACCAGGCCACTACACCAGGCCACTACACCAGGCCACACCACTCGCCACTACACCACGCCACTACACCACGCCACTACACCAGGCCACTACACCAGGCCACTACACCAGGCCACTACACCAGGCCACTACACCAGGCCACTACACCACGCCATTGCACCACGCCACTACACCAGGCCATTACACCAGGCCACTACACCACGCCACTACACCACGCCACTACACCACGCCACTACACCACGCCACTACACCACGCCACTACACCAGGCCACTACACCAGGCCACTACGCCAGGCCACTACACCACGCCACTACACCAGGCCACTACACCAGGCCACTACACCAGGCCACTACACCAGGCCACTACACCACGCCACTACACCACGCCACTACACCAGGCCACTACACCAGGCCACTACACCAGGCCACTACACCAGGCCACTACACCAGGCCACTACACCACGCCACTACACCAGGTCACTACACCAGGCCACTACACCACGCCACTACACCAGGCCTCTACACCACGCTACTACACCACGCCACTACACCACGCCACTACACCAGGCCACTACACCAGGCCACTACACCACGCCACTACACCAGGCCACTACACCAGGCCACTACACCAGGCCACTACACCATGCCACTACACCAGGCCACTACACCACGCCACTACACCACGCCACTACACCAGGCCACTTCACCAGGCCACTACACCACGCCACTACACCAGGCCACTACACCAGACCACTACGCCAGGCCACTACACCACGCCACTACACCACGCCACTACACCACGCCACTACACCAGGCCACTACACCACGCCACTTCACCAGGCCACTACACCACGCTACTACACCACGCCACTACACCACGCCACTACACCAGGCCACTACACCACGCCACTACACCACGCCACTACACCACGCCACTACACCACGCCACTACAATAGGTCACTACACCAGGCCACTACACCAGGCCACTTCACCAGGCCACTACACCAGGCCACTACACCAGGCCACTACACCACGCCACTACACCAGGCCACTACACCAGGCCACTACACCACGCCACTACACCACGCCACTACACCAGGCCACTACACCACGCCACTACACCACGCCACTACACCAGGCCACTACACCACACTACTACACCAGGCCACTACACCAGGCCACTACACCACGCCACTACACCACGCCACTACACCAGGCCACTACACCACGCCACTACACCACGCCACTACACCAGGCCACTACACCCGGCCACTACACCAGGCCACTACACCACGCCACTACACCAGGCCACTACACCAGGCCACTACACCAGGCCACTACACCACGCCACTACACCAGGCCACTATACCAGGCCACTACACCAGGCCACTACACCACGCCACTACACCAGGCCACTACACCACGCCACTACAACAGGCCACTACACTAGGCCACTACACCACGCCACTACACCACGCCACTACACCAGGCCACTACACCACGCCACTACACCAGGCCACTACACCAGGCCACTACACCAGGCAACTACACCACGCCACTACACCACGCCACTACACCAGGCCACTACACCACGCCACTACACCATGCCACTACACCAGGCCACTACACCACGCCACTACACCACGCCACTACACCAGGCCACTTCACCAGGCCACTACAACACGCCACTACACCAGGCCACTACACCAGGCCACTACACCAGGCCATTACACCAGGCCACTACACCACGCCACTACACCAGGCCACTACACCACGCCACTCCACCACGCTACTACACCCCGCCACTACACCACGCCACTACACCACGCCACTACACCACGCCACTACACCACGCCACTACGCCACGCCACTACACCAGGCCACTACAAAAGGCCACTACACCAGGCCACTACACCAGGCCACTACACCAGGCCACTACACCACGCCACTACACTAGGCCACTACACCACGCCACTACACCAGGCCACTACACCACGCCACTACACCAGGCCACTACACCAGGCCACTACACCACGCCACTACACCAGGCCACTACACCAGGCCACTACACCACGCCACTACACCACGCCACTACACCAGGCCACTACACCACGCCACTACACCACGCCACTACACCAGGCCTCTACACCACGCCACTACACCACGCTACTACACCACGCCACTACACCACGCCACTACACCAGGCCACTACACCAGGCCACTACACCACGCCTCTACACCAGGCCACTACACCAGGCCACTACACCAGGCCACTACACCAGGCCACTACACCATGCCACTACACCAGGCCACTACACCACGCCACTACACCACGCCACTACACCAGGCTACTTCACCAGGCCACTACAACACGCCACTACACCACGCCACTACACCAGGCCACTACACCAGGCCACTACACCACGCCACTACACCACCCCACTACACCACCCCACTACACCAGGCCACTACACCACGCCACTACACCAGGCCACTACACCAGGCCACTACACCAGGCCACTACACCACGCCACTACACCAGGCCACTACACCAGGCCACTACACCAGGCCACTACACCACGCCACTACACCAGGCAACTAAACCAGACCACTACACCACGCCACTACACCAGGCCACTACACCACGCAACTACACCACGCCACTACACCACGCCACTACACCACGCCACTACACCAGGCCACTACACCACGCCACTACACCAGGCCACTACACCAGGCCACTACACCAGGCCACTACACCACGCCACTACACCAGGCCACTACACCAGGCCACTGCACCACGCCACTACAGGCCACTACACCACGCAACTACACCAGGCCACTACACCAGGCTACTACACCAGGCCACTACACCAGGCCACTACACCACGCCACTACACCAGGCCACTGCACCAGGCCACTACACCAGGCCACTTCACCACACCACTACACCACGCCACTACACCACGCTACTACACCACGCCACTACACCACGCCACTACACCAGGCCACTACACCACGCCACTACACCACGCCACTACACCAGGCCACTACACCAGGCCACTACACCAGGCCACTACACCAGGCCACTACATTAGGCCACTACACCACGCCACTACACCACGCCACTACACCAGGCCACTACACCAGGCCACTACACCAGGCCACTACACCAGGCCACTACACCAGGCCACTACACCAGGCCACTACACCACGCCACTACACCAGGCCACTACACCACGCCACTACACCAGGCCACTACACCACGCCACACCACCACGCTACTACACCACGCCACTACACCAGGCCACTACACCACGCCACTACACAACGCCACTACACCACGCCACTACACCACGCCACTACACCACGCCACTACACCAGGCCACTACACCAGGCCACTACACCACGCCACTACACCAGGCCACTACACCAGGCCACTACACCAGTCCACTACACCACGCCACTACACCAGGCCACTACACCACGCCACTACACCAGGCCACTACACCACGCCACTACACCAGGCCACTACACCACGCCACTACACCAGGCCACTACACCAGGCCACTACACCACGCCACTACACCAGGCCACTACACCAGGCCACTACACCACGCCACTACACCAGGCCACTACACCAGTCCACTACACCACGCCACTACACCACGCCACTACACCAGGCCACTACACCAGGCCACTACACCACGCCACTACACCAGGCCACTACACCACGCCACTACACCACGCCACTACACCACGCCACTACACCAGGCCACTACACCAGGCCACTACACCACGCCACTACACCAGGCCACTACACCACGCCACTACACCACGCCACTACACCAGGCCACTACACCACGCCACTACACCACGCCACTACACCAGGCCACTACACCACGCCACTACACCACGCCACTACACCAGGGCACTACACCACGCCACTACACCACGCTACTACACCAGGCCACTACACCAGGCCACTACACCAGGCCACTACACCAGGCCACTACACCACGCCACTACACCAGGCCACTACACCAGGCCACTACACCAGGCCACTCCACCATGCCACTACACCAGGCCACTACACCACGCCACTACACCACGCCACTACACCAGGCCACTTCACCAGGCCACTACAACACGCCACTACACCACGCCACTACACCAGGCCACTACACCAGGCCACTACACCAGGCCACTACACCACGCCACTACACCAGGCCACTACACCAGGCTACTACACCAGGCCACTACACCAGGGCACTACACCACGCCACTACACCAGGCAACCACACCAGGCCACTACACCTCGCCACTACACCAGGCCACTACACCACGCCACTACACCACGCCACTACACCAGGCCACTACACCAGGCCACTACTCCAGGCCACTACACCACGCCACTACACCAGGCCACTACACCATGCCACTACACCACGCCACTACACCAGGCCACTACACCACGCAACTACACCAGGCCTCTACACCAGGCCACTACACCAGGCCACTACACCACGCAACTACACCAGGCCACTACACCAGGCCACTACACCAGGCCACTACACCAGGCCACTACACCAGGCCACTACACCAGGCTACTACACCAGGCCACTACACCAGGCCACTACACCAGGCCACTACACCAGGCTACTACGCCAGGCCACTACACCAGGCCACTACACCAGGCCACTACACCAGGCCACTACACCACGCCACTACACCACGCCACTACACCAGGCCACAACACCACGCAACTACACCAGGCCACTACACCACGTCACTACACCACGCCACTACACCACGCCACTACACCACGCCACTTCACCAGGCCACTACACCACGCCACTACACCAGGCCACTACACCAGGCCACTACACCACGCCACTACACCACGCCACTACACCACGCTACTACACCAGGCCACTACACCACGCCACTACACCACGCCACTACACCAGGCCACCACACCACGCCACTACACCAGGCCACTACACCACGCCACTTCACCAGGCCACTACACCACGCCACTACACCAGGCCACTACACCAGGCCACTACACCACGCCACTACACCACGCCACTACACCACGCCACTACACCACGCTACTACACCACGCCACTTCACCACGCCACTTCACCAGGCCACTACACCACGCCACTACACCACGCTACTACACCAGGCCACTAAACCACGCCACTACACCAGGCCACTACACCACGCTACTACACCAGGCCACCACACCACGCCACTACACCAGGCCACTACACCACGCTACTACACCACGCCACTACACCACGCCACTTCACCAGGCCACTACACCACGCCACTACACCACGCCACTACACCAGGCCACTACACCAGGCCACTACACCACGCCACTACACCACGCCACTACACCACGCTACTACACCAGGCCACTACACCACGCCACTACACCAGGCCACTACACCAGGCCACCACACCACGCCACTACACCAGGCCACTACACCACGCCACTTCACCAGGCCACTACACCACGCCACTACACCAGGCCACTACACCAGGCCACTACACCACGCCACTTTACCACGCCACTACACCACGCTACTACACCAGGCCACTACACCACGCCACTACACCACGCCACTACACCAGGCCACTACACCACGCCACTACACCACGCTACTACACCAGGCCACTACACCACGCCACTACACCAGGCCACTACACCAGGCCACTACACCAGGCCACTACACCAGGCCACTACACCAGGCCACTACATTCGGCCACTACACTACGTCACTACACCACGCCACTACACCAGGCCACTACACCAGGCCACTACACCAGGCCACTACACCAGGCCACTACACCAGGCCACCACACCACGCCACTACACCAGGCCACTACACCACGCCACTACACAAGGCCATTACACCAGGCCACACCACCACGCCACTACACCACGCCACTACACCAGGCCACTACACCACACTACTACACCAGGCCACTACACCAGGCCACTACACCACACTACTACACCAGGCCACTACACCACGCCACTACACCACGCCACTACACCACACCACTACACCAGGCCACTACACCACGCCACTACACCACGCCACTACACCAGGCCACTACACCACACTACTACACCAGGCCACTACACCAGGCCACTACACCACACTACTACACCAGGCCACTACACCAGGCCACTACACCACGCCACTACACCACGCCACTACACCACGCCACTACACCACACTACTACACCAGGCCACTACACCAGGCCACGCCACTACACCACGCCACTACACCAGGCCACTACACCACGCCACTACACCACGCCACTACACGAGGCCACTACACCACACTACTACACCACGCCACTACACCACGCCACTACACCAGGCCACTACACCAGGCCACTACACCAGGCCACTACACCACGCCACTACACGAGGCCACTACACCACACTACTACACCACGCCACTACACCACGCCACTACACCAGGCCACTACACCACGCCACTACACGAGGCCACTACACCACACTACTACACCACGCCACTACACCACGCCACTACACCAGGCCACTACACCAGGCCACTACACCAGGCCACTACACCACGCCACTACACCAGGCCACTACACCACGCCACTACACAACGCCACTACACCAGGCCACTACACCACGCCACTACACGAGGCCACTACACCACGCAACTACACCAGGCCACTACACCACGCCACTAGACCACGCCACTACACCAGGCCACTACACCACGCCACTACACCACGCCACAACACCAGGCCACTACACCCGGCCACTACACCACGCCACTACACCACGCCACTACACCACACCACTACACCAGGCCACTACACCACGCCACTACACCACGCCACTACACCACACCACTACACCAGGCCACTACACCACGCAACTACACCAGGCCACTACACCAGGCCACTACACCACGCCACTACACCACGCCACTACACCACGCCACTACACCAGGCCACTACACCAGGCCACTACACCACGCCACTACACCACGCCACTACACCACGCCACTACACCAGGCCACTACACCACGCAACTACACCAGGCCACTACACCACGCCACTACACGCTACTACACCACGCCACTACACCAGGCCACTACACCACGCCACTACACCAGGCCACTACACCACGCCACTACACCACGCTACTACACCACGCCACTACACCACGCCACTACACCACGCCACTACACCAGGCCACTACACCAGGCCACTACACCAGGCCACTACACCACGCCACTACACCAGGCCACTACACCAGGCCACTACACCAGGCCACTACACCACGCCACTACACCACGCCACTACACCAGGCCACTACACCAGGCCACTACACCACGCCACTACACCAGGCCACTACACCAGGCCACTACACCAGGCCACTACACCACGCCACTACACCAGGCCACTACACCAGGCCACTACACCAGGCCACTACACCAGGCCACTACACCAGGCCACTACACCACGCCACTACACCACGCCACTACACCAGGCCACTACACCAGGCCACTACACCACGCCACTACACCAGGCCACTACACCAGGCCACTACACCAGGCCACTACACCAGGCCACTACACCAGGCCACTACACCACGCCACTACACCACCACCCCAGCAACACCACCCCCAGCAACACCACCCCAGCAACAACACCACCACCACCAACACCACCACCACCAACAACACCACCACCACCAACAACACCACCCCCAGCAACACAACCACAACCAACACCACCACATGCAACACCACCCAAGCAACAACACCACCACCACCAACAACACCACCACCACCAACACCACCACCACCAACAACACCACCCCCAGCAACACAACCACAACCAACACCACCACATGCAACACCACCCAAGCAACACCTCCCCAGCAACACCACCACCAGCAACACTACAACCATCGACACCACCACCAACACCACAACCCCAGCAACACCATCACCACCACCAACACCACCACCACCAGCAACACCACCATCACCAACACCACCACTAACAACACCCCAGCAACACCACCGCCAACTCCACCACCCCAGCAACACCACTACCACTAGCTACACCAGGAACAACACCACCACCACCAGCAACACCACCACCATCAACACCACTCAACCCGCTCTCGCACAAGACAGCACATATTGCTTAAGCTTAATGCTTAAAGTCAATATGTTGAATATGAATTAGTACATATGTGGTATATTCCCATTTACATTTTAGAATAGAATATTACAGATCAGCTACATCCTATTGAAGGCTCGTAGTTTTGTTTTGAGAAATATTAGTTGTTCTTAGTAAATTATAATAAGCACTATAAATTATTACATAAAATAATAGTGCTTCACCAATCAACATTATATACACTAGTTTGTGCTTTAAAAATCTTTAAAGAATGTATTGTAGGAACAATAACAGAAAACAATGTTACATTGGATTGTCTATGGAGTAAACTACTGCAAACAGAATGGTATAGTGTCTACTACCTACAAAGGGTGGGTATAGGGTCTACTACCACCTGTTAGGTGGGTATAGGGTCTACTACCACCTGTTAGGTGGGTAAGGGGTCCATACCACTTGTAGGATGAGTCTGGGCTAAATAACTACCCATAGGATAGGTATGGGGGTCCACTACCGCCTATAGGATGGGTATCGGGTTCACTACTGCCCACAGGATGGGTTTGGGGACCACTATCATCTACAGGATAAGTAAGGGGTCCACTACTTAACACTGGATGGGTATATGTTCCACTTCCGCCCAAAGGATGTGTGAGGTGTCCACTATATCGCCCACATTTACCTTTTTTTTTACCTTTACCACAGGATGGGTATGGGGTCCACTACCGCCCACAGGATACGTATGGGGTCCACAACCGCTAACAAGGTGGGTGTGGGGTTCACTACTGCCTACAGGAAGGCTATGGGGTCACTACCACCCACTGGATGGGTACGGGGGTCCACTACCCCTCGCAGGATACGTATAAGATCCACAACCGCTTGTGGTGGTGGTGGTGGTATGTTGCAGTTGATGGTGGTGGGATGTGGCAGTTGGTGGTGGTGTTGGGATGTGGCAGTTGATGGTGGTGGGATGTGGCAGTTGGTTATGGTGGTGGTGGTGGGATGTGGCAGTTGGTGGTGGTGTTGGGATGTTGCAGTTGATGGTGGTGGGATGTGGCAGTTGGTGGTGGTGTTGGGATGTGGCAGTTGATGGTGGTGGGATGTGGCAGTTGGTGGTGGTGTTGGGATGTGGCAGTTGATGGTGGTGGGATGTGGCAGTTGGTTATGGTGGTGGTGGTGGGATGTGGCAGTTGGTGGTGGTGTTGGGATGTGGTAGTTGGTGGTGGTGATGGTGGTGGTGGTGAGATGTGGCAGTTGGTGGTGGTGTTGGGATGTGGTAGTTGGTGGTGGTGGTGGTGGGATGTGGCAGTTGGTGGTGGTGTTGGGATGTGGTAGTTGGGGGTGGTGATGGTGGTGGTGGTGGGATGTGGCAGTTGGTTATGGTGGTGGTGGTGGGATGTGGCAGTTGGTGGTGGTGTTGGGATGTGGTAGTTGGTGGTGGTGATGGTGGTGGTGGTGGGATGTGGCAGTTGGTGGTGGTGTTGGGATGTGGTAGTTGGTGGTGGTGATGGTGGTGGTGGTGGGATGTGGCAGTTGGTGGTGGTGTTGGGATGTGGTAGTTGGTGGTGGTGATGGTGGTGGTGGTGGGATGTGGCAGTTGGTGGTGGTGTTGGGATGTGGGAGTTGGTGGTGGTGTTCGGATATGGCAGTTGGTGGTGGTGGTGGGGTGTGGCAGTTGGTGGTGGTGGTGGGGTGTGGCAGTTGGTGGTGGTGTTGGGGTGTGGCAGTTCGTGGTGGTGGGGTGTGGCAGTTGGTGGTGGTGGTGGGGTGTGGCAGTTGGTGGTTGTGGGATGTGGCAGTTGGTGGTTGTGGGATGTGGCAGTTGGTGGTTGTGGGATGTGGCAGTTGGTAGTGGTGGTGGGGTGTGGCAGTTGGTGGTGGTGGTGGGATGTGGCAGTTGGTAGTGGTGGTGGGGTGTGGCAGTTGGTGGTGGTGGTGGGATGTGGCAGTTGGTGGAGGTGGGGTGTAACAGTTGATGGTGGTGGTGGTTGTGGGATGTGGCTGTTGGAAGTGGTGGGGTGTGGCAGTTCGTGGTGGTAGGGTGTGGCAGATGGTGGTTGTGGGATGTGGCAGTTGGTGGTGGTGGGGTGTGGCAGTTGGTGGTGGTGGTGGGGTGTGGCAGTTGGTGGTGGTGGTGGGGTGTGGCAGTTGGTGGTGGTGGGGTGTGGCAGTTGGTGGTGGTGGTGGTAGGGTGTGGCAGTTGGTGGTGGTGGGGTGTGGCAGTTGGTGGTGGTGGTGTGTGGCAGTTGGTGGTGGTGGGGTGTGGCAGTTGGTGGTGGTGGTGGTAGGGTGTGGCTGTTGGTAGTGGTGGGGTGTGACAGTTGGTGGTGGTGGGATGTGGCAGTTGGTGGTGGTGTGGTGTGGCAGTTTGTGGTGGTGGTGGGGTGTGGCAGTTGGTGGTGGTTGGGTGTGGCAGTTAGTGGTTGTGGTGGTGTGTGGCAGTTGGTGGTAGTGGTGGTGGGATGTGGCAGTTGGTGGTGGTGGTGGTGGGATGTGGCTGTTGGTGGTGGTGGTAGGGTGTGGCAGATGGTGGTGGTGGGGTGTGGCAGTTGGTGGTGGTGGGATATGGCAGATTGATGGTAGTGGTGGTGGTGGTGGTGGGATGTGGCAGTTGGTAGTGGTGGTGGCGGTGGTGGGATGTGGCAGTTAGTGGTGGTGGGGTGTGGCAGTTGGTGGTAGTGGTGGTGATGGTGGTGGGATGTGGCAGTTAGTGGTAGTGGCGTGTGGCAGTTGGTGATGGTGGTGGTGGTGGTGGGATGTGGTAGTCATTGGTGGTGGGGTGTGGCAATTAGTGGTAGTGGTGATGGTGGTGGGATGTGGTAGTTAGTGGTGGTGGGATGTGGCAGTTGGTGATGGTGGGATGTGGTTGTTGGTGGTGGTGGTTTGTGGGATTTGGCAGTTGGTGGTGGTGGTTGGGTGTGGCAGTTGGTGGTGGTGGTGGGGTGTGGCAGTTGGTGGTGGTGGTGGGGTG
Source organism: Procambarus clarkii (assembly GCF_040958095.1). NCBI lineage: Eukaryota > Metazoa > Arthropoda > Malacostraca > Decapoda > Cambaridae > Procambarus > Procambarus clarkii. The sequence goes on along the minus strand of NW_027189147.1, from coordinate 1,246,615 downwards.
TGTGAGTTGGTGGTAGTGATGGTGGTGGTGGTGTGATGTGACAGTTGGTGGTGGTGGAGATTGGCAATTGGTGGTGGTGGTGGTGGGGTGTGGCAGTTGGTGGTGGTTCTGGGGTGAGGCAGTTGGTGGTGGTTGGTTGTGGCAGTTGGTGGTGGTCGGGTGTGGCGTTGGTGGTGGTGTTAGGGTGTGGCAGTTGGTGGTGGTGATAGGGTGTGGCAGTTGGTGGTGGTGGTGGGGTGTGGCAGTTGGTGTTGGTGGTGGTGGTGGTAGGGTGTGGCAGTTGGTGGTGGTGGTGGTGGTGGTGGTGGGGTGTGGCAGTTGGTGGTGGTTGGGTGTCGCAGTTGATGGTAGTGGTGGTGGGGTGTGGCAGTTGGTGGTGGTGGGGTGTGGCAGTTGGTGGTGGGGTTGGGGTGTGGCAGTTGGTGGTGGTGGTGGGGTGTGGCAGTTGGTGGTGGTGGGATGTGAAAGTTGGTGGTAGTGGGGTGTGGCAGTTGGTGGTGGTGGTGGGGTGTGGCAGTTGGTGGTGGTGGGGTGTGGCAGTTGGTGGTAGTGGTGGTGATGGTGGTGGGATGTGGCAGTTAGTGGTAGTGGCGTGTGGCAGTTGGTGATGGTGGTGGTGGTGGGATGTGGTAGTCATTGGTGGTGGGGTGTGGCAATTAGTGGTAGTGGTGATGGTGGTGGGATGTGGTAGTTAGTGGTGGTGGGATGTGGCAGTTGGTGATGGTGGGATGTGGTTGTTGGTGGCGGTGGTTTGTGGGATTTGGCAGTTGGTGGTGGTGGTGGGGTGTGGCAGTTGGTGGTGGTGGTGGGGTGTGGCAGTTGGTGGTGGTGGTGGGGTGTGGGAGTTGGTGGTAGTGATGGTGGTGGTGGTGTGATGTGACAGTTGGTGGTGGTGGAGATTGGCAATTGGTGGTGGTGGTGGTGGGGTGTGGCAGTTGGTGGTAGTTCTGGTGTGAGGCAGTTGGTGGTGGTTGGGTGTGGCAGTTGGTGGTGGTCGGGTGTGGCGTTGGTGGTGGTGTTAGGGTGTGGCAGTTGGTGGTGGTGATAGGGTGTGGAAGTTGGTGGTGGTGGTGGGGTGTGGCAGTTGGTGGTGGGGGTAGGGTGTGGCAGTTGGTGTTGTTGGTGGTGGTGGTAGGGTGTGGCAGTTGGTGGTGGTGGTGGTGGTGGTGGGGTGTGGCAGTTGGTGGTGGTTGGGTGTGGCAGTTGATGGTGGTGGTGGTGGGGTGTGGCAGTTGGTGGTGGTGGGGTGTGGCAGTTGGTGGTGGGGTTGGGGTGTGGCAGTTGGTGGTGGTGGTGGGGTGTGGCAGTTGGTGGTGGTGGGGTGTGGCAGTTGGTGGTGGTGGGGTGTGGCAGTTGGTGGTGGTGGTGGGGTGTGGTAGTTGGTGGTGGTTGGGTGTGGCAGTTGATGGTGGTGGTGGTGGGGTGTGGCAGTTGGTGGTGGTGGGGTGTGGCAGTTGGTGGTGGTGGTAGGGTGTGGCAGTTGGTGGTGGTGGGATGTGAAAGTTGGTGGTAGTGGGGTGCGGCAGTTGGTGGTGGTGGTGGGGTGTGGCAGTTGGTGGTGGTGGGGTGTGGCAGTTGGTGGTGGTTGGGGTGTGGTTGTTGTTGATGGTGGTGGGGTGTGGCATTTGGTGGTGGTAGTGGGATATGGCAGTAGGTGGTGGTGGTGGGATGTGGCAGTTGGTGGTGGTGGGGTGAGGCGGTTGGTGGTGGTGGTGGGGTGTGGCAATTAGTGGTAGTGGTGATGGTGGTGGGATGTGGTAGTCATTGGTGGTGGGGTGTGGCAATTAGTGGTAGGGTGTGGCAGTTGGTGGTTGTAGGATGTGGCAGTTGGTGATGGTGGGATGTGGTTGTTGGTGGTGGTGGTTTGTGGGATTTGGCAGTTGGTGGTGGTGGTGGTGGTTTGTGGGATGTGGCAGTTGGTGGTGGTGGTGGGGTGTGGCAGTTGGTGGTGGTGGGATGTGGCAGTTGGTGATGGTGGGATGTGGTTGTTGGTGGTGGTGGTTTGTGGGATTTGGCAGTTGGTGGTGGTGGTGGTGGTTTGTGGGATGTGGCAGTTGGTGGTGGTGGTGGTGGAGTGTGGCAGTTGGTTGGTGGTGTTGGGGATGTGGCAGTTGGTGGTGGTGGTGGGGTGTGGCAGTTGGTGGTGGTGTTGGGAGTGTGGCAGTTCGTGGTAGTGGTGGGGTGTGGCAGTTGGTGGTGGTGGTGGGGTGTGGCAGTTGGTGGTTGTGGGATGTGGCAGTTGGTGGTTGTGGGATGTGGCAGTTGGTGGTTGTGGGATGTGGCAGTTGGTAGTGGTGGTGGGGTGTGGCAGTTGGTGGTGGTGGTAGGATGTGGCAGTTGGTGGTGGTGGGGTGTAACAGTTGATGGTGGTGGTGGTTGTGGGATGTGGCTGTTGGTAGTGGTGGGGTGTGGCAGTTCGTGGTGGTGGGGTGTGGCAGTTGGTGGTTGTGGGATGTGGCAGTTGGTGGTGGTGGGATGTGGCAGTTGGTGGTGGTGTTGGGGTGTGGCAGTTGGTGGTGGTGGTGGGGTGTGGCAGTTGGAGGTGGTGGGATGTGGCAGTTGGTGGTTGAGGATGTGGCAGTTGGTGGTGGTGTTGGGGTGTGGCAGTTGGTGGTGGTGGTGGGGTGTGGCAGTTGGAGGTGGTGGGATGTGGCAGTTGGTGGTTGAGGATGTGGCAGTTGGTGGTTGTGGGATGTGGCAATTGGTAGTGGTGGTGGGGTGTGGCAGTTGGTGGTGGTGGTGGGATGTGGCAGTTGGTGGTGGTGGGATGTGGCAGTTGGTGGTGGTGTTGGGGTGTGGCAGTTGGTGGTGGTGGTGGGGTGTGGCAGTTGGAGGTGGTGGGATGTGGCAGTTGGTGGTTGAGGATGTGGCAGTTGGTGGTTGTGGGATGTGGCAATTGGTAGTGGTGGTGGGGTGTGGCAGTTGGTGGTGGTGGTGGGATGTGGCAGTTGGTGGTTGTGGGGTGTAACAGTTGATGGTGGTGGTGGTTGTGGGATGTGGCTGTTGGTAGTGGTGGGGTGTGGCAGTTGGTGGTGGTGGGATGTGGCAGTTGGTGGTGGTGTTGTGTGGCAGTTGGTGGTGGTGGTGGGGTGTGGCAGTTGGTGGTGGTGGGGTGTGACAGTTGGTGGTGGTGGGGTGTGGCAGTTGGTGGTGGTGGGGTGTGGCAGTTGGTGGTGGTGGTGGGGTGTGGCAGTTGGTGGTGGTAGTGGGGTGTGGCAGTTGGTGGTGGTGGGGTGTGGCAGTTGGTGGTGGTGGTGGTAGGGTGTGGCAGTTGGTGGTGGTGGGGTGTGGCAGTTGGTAGTGGTGGTGTGTGGCAGTTGGTGGTGGTGGGGTGTGGCAGTTGGTGGTGGTGGTGGTAGGGTGTGGCTGTTGGTAGTGGTGGGGTGTGACAGTTGGTGGTGGTGGGATGTGGCAGTTGGTGGTGGTGTGGTGTGGCAGTTTGTGGTGGTGGTGGGGTGTGACAGTTGGTGGTGGTTGGGTGTGGCAGTTAGTGGTTGTGGTGGTGTGTGGCAGTTGGTGGTAGTGGTGGTGGGATGTGGCAGTTGGTGGTGGTGGTGGTGGGATGTGGCTGTTGGTGGTGGTGGTAGGGTGTGGCAGATGGTGGTGGTGGGGTGTGGCAGTTGG
>NW_027189147.1:1203686-1242491 GCF_040958095.1 Procambarus clarkii | reverse complement strand
TAAATACTCCGAAATTACAATCTCTTTTAAGGGTCTGAGCGGTGGTGCAGTGGGTTAAGCGTACCTGTTATGCTAGTTGCTGGAAGGCTTCTGTGCTGGCTAGGGTTCGAGTCTCCTGGTGGGAAAGTGTTCTAAAGTTGTATAACTTCACTCTCGTGTTTAGGAGAGTTGTGCATCAAGCATAGACACAGTGTTCTCCCATATTAACAGGGACTTGATGAAAAACGTATAAATGACCCCTCACTTGCTCTAGTGCTCTTGGGAGATGGTGTCTTTGGTGTGTATAAATTCTCCGAAATTGCCCTCTCTTTTAAGGGTCTGAGCGGTGGTGCAGTGGGTTAAAGGCATACCTGTTATGCCAGTTGCTGGAAGGCTTCTGTGCTGGCTAGGGTTCGAGTGTCCCGTGGGAAAGTGTTCTAAAGTTGTATAACTTCACTCTCGTGTTTAGGAGAGTTGTGCATCAAGACAGACACAGTGTTTCCCATATTAACAGGGACTTGATGAAAAACGTAAAATGACCCTCACTTGCTCTAGTGCTCATCGGAGATGGTGGTCTTTTGTGTGTATAAATGCTCCGAAATTACCATCTCTTTTAAGGGTCTGAGCAGTGGTGCAGTGGGTTAAAGGCATACCTGTTATGCCAGTTGCTAGAAGGCTTCTGTGCTGGTTAGGGTTCGAGTCTCCTGTTGGGAAAGTGTTCTAAAGTTGTATAACTTCACTCTCATGTTTAGGAGAGTTGTGCATCAAGCACAGACACAGTGTTCTCCCATATCAACAGGGACTTGATGAAAAACGTAAAAATGCCCCCTCACTTGCTCTAGTGCTCTTGGGAGATGGTGGTCTTTGGTGTGTATAAATACTCTGAAATTACCATCTCTTTTAAGTGTCTGAGCTCTGGTGCAGTGGGTTAAAGGCGTACCTGTTATGCCAGTTGCTGGAAGGCTTCTGTGCTGGCTAGGGTTCGAGTCTCTTGGTGGGAAAGTGTTCTAAAGTTCTATAACTTCACTCTCGTGTTTAGGAGAGTTATGCATCAAGCATAAACACAGTGCTCTCCCATATTAACAAGGGACTTGATAAAAAACATAAAAATGACCCCTCACTTGCTCTAGTGCTCTTGGGAGATGGTGCTCTTTGGAGTGTATAAATACTCTGAAATTACCATCTCTTTTAAGGTCTGAGCGGTGGTGCAGTGAGTTAAAGGCATGCCTGTTATGCCAGTTGCTGGAAGGCTTCTGTGCTGGCTAGGGTTCGAGACTCCTGGTGGGAAAGTGTTCTTAAGTTGTATAACTTCACTCTCGTGTTTAGGAGAGTTGTGCATCAAGCTAGACACAGTGTTCTCTCATATTAACAGGGACTTGATGAAAAACGTAAAAATGACCCTCACTTGCTCTAGTGATCTTGGAGATGGAGGTCTTTGGTGTGTATAAATACTCTGAAATTATGTCTCTTTTAAGGGTCTGAGCGGTGGTGCAGTAGGTTAAAGGCGTACCTGTTTTGCCAGTTGCTGGAAGGCTTCTGTGCTGGCTAGGGTTCGAGTCTCCTGGGGGGAAAGTGTTCTAAAGTTGTATGACTTCACTCTCGTGTTTAGGAGAGTTGTGCATCAAGCATAGACACAGTGTTCTCCCATATTAACAATGACTTGATGTAAAACGTAAAAATGATCCCTCACTTGCTCTAGTGCCCTTGGGAGATGGTGGTCTTTGGCGAAATTACCATCTCTTTTAAGGGTCTGAGCGGTGGTGCAGTGGGTTAAAGGCGTACCTGTTATGCCAGTTGCTGGAAGGCTTCTGTGCTGGCTAGGGTTCGCGTCTCCTGTTGGGAAAGTGTTCTAAAGTTGTATGACTTCACTCTCGTGTTTAGGAGAGTTGTGCATCAAGCACAGACACAGTGCTCTCCCATATTAACAGGGACTTGATGAAAAACGTAAAAATGACCCCTCACTTGCTCTAGTGCTCTTGGGAAATGGTGGTCTTTGGTGTGTATAAATACTCCGAAATTACCATCTCTTTTTAAGGGTCTGAGCGGTGGTGCAGTGGGTTAAAGGCGTACCTGTTATGCAAGTTGCTGGAAGGCTTCTGTGCTGGCTATGGTTCGAGTCTCCTGGTGGGAAAGTGTTCTAAAGTTGTATAACTTCACTCTCGTGTTTAGGAGAGTTGTGCATCAAGCATAGACACAGTGTTCTCCCATATTAACAGGGACTTGATTAAAAACGTAAAAATGACCCTCACTTGGTCTAGTGTTCTTGGGAGATGGTGGTCTTTGGTGTGTATAAGTACTCCGAAATTACCATCTCTTTTAAGTGTCTGAGCGGAGGTGCAGTGGGTTAAAGGCGTACCTGTTATGCCAGTTGCTGGAAGGCTTCTGTGCTGGCTAGGGTTTGAGTCTCCTGGTTGGAAAGTGTTCTAAAGTTGTATAACTTCACTCTCGTGTTTAGGAGAGTTGTGCATCAAGCATAAACACAGTGTTCTCGGATATTAACAAGGGACTTGATGAAAAACGTAAAAATGACCCCTCACTTGCTCTAGTGCTCTTGGGAGATGGTGCTCTTTGGTGTGTATAAATACTCTGAAATTAAAATCACTTTTAAGGGTCTGAGCGGTGGTGCAGTGAGTTAAAGGCGTACCTGTTATGCCAGTTGCTGGTAGGCTTCTGTGCTGGCTAGGGTTCGAGACTCCTGGTGGGAAAGTGTTCTTAAGTTGTATAACTTCACTCTCGTGTTTAGGAGAGTTGTGCATCAAGCTTAGACACAGTGTTCTCCCATATTAACAGGGACTTGATAAAAACGTAAAAATGACCCCTCACTTGCTCTAGTGCTCTTGGGAGATGGTGGTCTTTGATGTGTATAAATACTCCGAAATTATATCTCTTTTAAGGTCTGAGCGGTGGTGCAGTGGGTTAAAGGGCGTACCTGTTATGCCAGTTGCTGGAAGGCTTCTGTGCTGGCTAGGCTTCGAGTCTCATGGGGGGAAAGTGTTCTAAAGTTGTATAACTTCACTCTCGTGTTTAGGAGAGTTGTGCATCAAGCATAGACACAGTGTTCTCCCATATTAACAATGACTTGATGAAAACGTAAAAAGAACCCCTCACTTGCTCTAGTGCCCTTGGGAGATGGTGGTCTTTGGCGAAATTACCATCTCTTTTAAGGGTCTCAGCGGTGGTGCAGTGGGTTAAAGGCGTACCTGTTATGAAGTTGCTGAAGGCTTCTGTGCTGGCTAGGGTTCGAGTCTCCTGGTGGGAAAGTGTTCTAAAGTTGTATAACTTCACTCTCGTGTTTAGGAGAGTTGTGAATCAAGCATAGACACAGTATTCTCCCATATTAACAGGGACTTGATGAAAAACATAAAAATGAACCCTAACTTGCTCTAGTGCTCTTGAGAGATGGTGGTCTTTGATGTGTATAAATACTCCGAAATTACCATCTCTTTTAATGGTCTGAGCGGTGGTGCAGTGGGTTAAAGGCGTACCTGTTATGCCAGTTGCTGGAAGGCTTCTGTGCTGGCTAGGCTTCGAGTCTCCTGGGGGGAAAGTGTTCTAAAGTTGTATAACTTCACTCTCGTGTTTAGGAGAGTTGTGCATCAAGCATAGACACAGTGTTCTACTATATTAACAGGTACTTGATGAAAAACGTATATAAATGACCCCTCACTTGATCTAGTGCTCTTGGGAGATGGTGCTCTTTGGTGTGTATAAATACTCCGAAATTACCATCTCTTTTAAGGGTCTGAGCGGTGGTGCAGTGGGTTAAAGGCGTACCTGTTATGCCAGTTGCTGGAAGGCTTCTGTGCTGGCTAGGGTTCGAGTCTCCTGGTGGGATAGTGTTCTAAAGTTGTAGTATAACTTCACTCTCGTGTTTAGGAGAGTTATGCATCAAGCATAGACACAGTGTTCTCCCATATTAACAATGACTTGATGAAAAACGTAAAAAGTACCCCTCACTTGCTCTAGTGCCCTTGGGAGAAGGTGGTCTTTTGCGAAATTACCATCTCTTTTAAGGGTCTGAGCGGTGGTGCAGTGGGTTAAAGGCGTACCTGTTAAGAAAGTTGCTGAAAGGCTTCTGTGCTGGCTAGGGTTCGAGTCTCCTGGTGGAAAGTGTTCTAAAGTTGTATAACTTCACTCTCGTGTTTACGAGAGTTGTGCATCAAGCATAGACACAGTGTTCTCCCATATTAACAGGGACTTGATTAAAAACGTAAAAATGACCCCTCACTTGGTCTAGTGTTCTTGAGAGATGGTGGTCTTTGATGTGTATAAATACTCCGAAATTACCCTCTCTTTTAATGGTCTGAGCGGTGGTGCAGTGGTTAAAAGCGTACCTGTTATGCCAGTGCTGGAAGGCTTCTGTGCTGGCTAGGCTTCGAGTCTCCTGGGGGGAAAGTGTTTTAAAGTTGTATAACTTCACTCTCGTGTTTAGGAGAGTTGTGCATCAAGCATAGACACAGTGTTCTCCTATATTAACAGGTACTTGATGAAAAACGTAAAAAGGACCCCTCACTTGCTCTAGTGCCCTTGGGAGATGGTGGTCTTTGGCGAAATTACCATCTCTTTTAAGGGTCTGAGCGGTGGTGCAGTGGGTTTAAAGGCGTACCTGTTATGCCAGTTGCTGGAAGGCTTCTGTGCTGGCTAAGGGTTCGAGTCTCCTGGTGGGAAAGTGTTCTAAAGTTGTAGTATAACTTCACTCTCGTGTTTAGGAGAGTTGTGCATCAAGCATAGACACAGTGTTCTCCATATTAACAATGACTTGATGAAAAACGTAAAAAGTACCCCTCACATTGCTCTAGTGCCCTTGGGAGATGGTGGTCTTTGGCAAAATTACCATCTCTTTTAAGGGTCTGAGCGGTGGTGCAGTGGGTTAAAGGCGTACCTGTTATGAAAGTTTGCTGAAAGACTTCTGTGCTGGCAAGGGTTCGAGTCTCCTGGGGGAAAGTGTTCTAAAGTTGTATAACTTCACTCTCGTGTTTACGAGAGTTGCGCATCGAGCATAGACACAGTGTTCTCCCATATTAACAGGGACTTGATGAAAAACGTAAAAATGACCCCTCACTTGCTCTAGTGCTCATCGGAGATGGTGGTCTTTTGTGTGTATAAATACTCCGAAATTACCATCTCTTTTAAGGGTCTGAGCAGTGTGCAGTGGGTTAAAGGCGTACCTGTTATGCCAGTTGCTGGAAGGCTTCTGTGCTGGTTAGGGTTCGAGTCTCCTGTGGGAAAGTGTTCTAAAGTGTATAACTTCACTCTCGTGTTTAGGAGAGTTGTGCATCAAGCATAGACACAGTGATCTTCCATATTAACAGGGACTTGATGAAAAACGTAAAAATGACCCCTCACTTGCTCTAGTGCTCTTGGGAAATGGTGGTCTTTGGTGTGTATAAATACTCCGAAATTACCATCTATTTTTAAGGGTCTGAGCGGTGGTGCAGTGGGTTAAAGGCGTACTGTTATTGCCAGTTGCTGGAAGGCTTTCTGTGCTGGCTAGGGTTCGAGTCTCCTGGTGGGAAAGTGTTCTAAAGTTGTATAACTTCACTCTCGTGTTTAGAGAGTTGTGCATCAAGCATAGAAACAGTGTTCTCCCATATTAACAGGGACTTGATGAAAAAAGGTAAAAAATGAGCCCTCACTTGCTCTAGTGCTCTTGGGAGATGGTGGTCTTTGGTGTGTATAAATACTCCGAAATTACCATCTCTTTTAATGGTCTGAGCGGTGGTGCAGTGGGTTAAAGGCGTACTTGTTATGCCAGTTGCTGGAAGGCTTCTGTGCTGGCTAGGGTTCGAGTCTCCTGGTGGGAAAGTGTTCTAAAGTTGTATAACTTCACTCTCGTGTTTAGGAGAGTTGTGCATCAAGCATAGACACAGTGTTCTCCCATATTAACAGGGACTTGATGAAAAACGTAAAAATGACCCCTCACTTGCTCTAGTGCTCTTGGGAGATGGTGGTCTTTGGTGTGTATAAATACTCCGAAATTACCATCTCTTTTAGGTGTCTGAGCGGTGGTACAGTGGGTTAAAGGCGTACCTCTTATGCCAGTTGCTGGAAGGCTTCTGTGCTGGCTAGGGTTCGAGTCTCCTGGTGGGAAAGTGTTCTAAAGTTGTATAACTTCACTCTCGTGTTTAGGAGAGTTGTGCATCAAGCTTAGACACAGTGTTCTCCCATATTAACAGGACTTGATGAAAAACGTAAAAATGAGCCCTCAATTGCTCTAGTGCTCTTGGGAGATGGTGGTCTTTGGTGTGTATAAATACTAAAAAATTACCATCTCTTTTAAGGGTCTGAGCGGTGGTGCAGTGGGTTAAAGGCGTACCTGTTATGCCAGTTGCCTGGAAGGCTTCTGTGCTGGTTAGGGTTCGAGTCTCCTGTTGGGAAAGTGTTCTAAAGGTTATAACTTCACTCTCGTGTTTAGGAGAGTTGTGCATCAAGCACAGACACAGTGTTCTCCCATATTAATAGGGACTTGATGAAAAACGTAAAAATGACCCCTCACTTGCTCTAGTGCTCTTGGGAGATGGTGGTCTTTGGTGTGTATAAATACTCCGAAATTACCATCTCTTTTAAGGGTCTGAGCTCTGGTGCAGTAGGTTAAAGGCGTACCTGTTATGCCAGTTGCTGGAAGGCTTCTGTGCTGGCTAGGGTTCGAGTCTCTTGGTGGGAAAGTGTTCTAAAGTTGTATAACTTCACTCTCGTGTTTAGGAGAGTTGTGCATCAAGCATAGACATAGTGATCTTCCATATTAACAGGGACTTGATGAAAAATGTAAAAATGACCCCTCACTTGCTCTAGTGCTCTCTTGGGAAATGGTGGTCTTTGGTGTGTATAAATACTCCGAAATTACCATCTATTTTTAAGGGTCTGAGCGGTGGTGCAGTGGGTTAAAGGCGTACCTGTTATGCCAGTTGCTGGAAGGCTTCTGTGCTGGCTAGGGTTCGAGTCTCCTGGTGGGAAAGTGTTCTAAAGTTGTATAACTTCACTCTCGTGTTTAGGAGAGTTGTGCATCAAGCATAGACACAGTGTTCTCCCATATTAACAGGGACTTGATGAAAAACGTAAAAATGACCCCTCACTTGCTCTAGTGCTCTTGGGAGATGGTGGTCTTTGGTGTGTATAAATACTCCGAAATTACCATCTCTTTTAATGGTCTGAGCGGTGGTGCAGTGGGTTAAAGGCGTACTTGTTATGCCAGTTGCTGGAAGGCTTCTGTGCTGGCTAGGGTTCGAGTCTCCTGGGGGGAAAGTGTTCTAAAGTTGTATAACTTCACTCTCGTGTTTAGGAGAGTTGTGCATCAAGCATAGACACAGTGTTCTCCCATATTAACAGGGACTTGATGAAAAACGTAAAAATGACCCCTCACTTGCTCTAGTGCTCTTGGGAGATGGTGGTCTTTGGTGTGTATAAATACTCCGAAATTACCATCTCTTTTAAGGGTCTTAGCGGTGGTGCAGTGGGTTAAAGGCGTACCTGTTATGCCAGTTGCTGGAAGGCTTCTGTGCTGGCTAGGGTTCGAGTCTCCTGGTGGGAAAGTGTTCTAAAGTTGTATAACTTCACTCTCGTGTTTAGGAGAGTTGTGCATCAAGCATAAACACAGTGCTCTCCCATATTAACAAGGGACTTGATGAAAAACGCAAAAATGACCCCTCACTTGCTCTAGTGCTCTTGGGAGATGGTGCTCTTTGGCGTGTATAAATACTCTGAAATTACCATCTCTTTTAAGGGTCTGAGCGGTGGTGCAGTGAGTTAAAGGCATACCTGTTATGCCAGTTGCTGGAAGGCTTCTGTACTGGCTAGGGTTCAAGACTCCTGGTGGGAAAGTGTTCTAAAGTTGTATAACTTCACTCTCGTATTTACGAGAGTTGCGCATCGAGCATAGACACAGTGTTCTCCCATATTAACAGGGACTTGATGAAAAACGTAAAAATGACCCCTCACTTGCTCTAGTGCTCATCGGAGATGGTGGTCTTTTGTGTGTATAAATACTCCGAAATTACCATCTCTTTTAAGGGTCTGAGCAGTGGTGCAGTGGGTTAAAGGCGTACCTGTTATGCCAGTTGCTGGAAGGCTTCTGTGCTGGTTAGGGTTCGAGTCTCCTGTTGGGAAAGTGTTCTAAAGTTGTATAACTTCACTCTCGTGTTTAGGAGAGTTGTGCATCAAGCATAGCCACAGTGATCTTCCATATTAACAGGGACTTGATGAAAAACGTAAAAATGACCCCTCACTTGCTCTAGTGCTCTTGGGAAATGGTGGTCTTTGGTGTGTATAAATACTCCGAAATTACCATCTATTTTTAAGGGTCTGAGCGGTGGTGCAGTGGGTTAAAGGCGTACCTGTTATGCCAGTTGCTGGAAGGCTTCTGTGCTGGCTAGGGTTCGAGTCTCCTGGTGGGAAAGTGTTCTAAAGTTGTATAACTTCACTCTCGTGTTTAGGAGAGTTGTGCATCAAGCATAGAAACAGTGTTCTCCCATATTAACAGGGACTTGATGAAAAAGGTAAAAATGACCCCTCACTTGCTCTAGTGCTCTTGGGAGATGGTGGTCTTTGGTGTGTATAAATACTCCGAAATTACCATCTCTTTTAATGGTCTGAGCGGTGGTGCAGTGGGTTAAAGGCGTACTTGTTATGCCAGTTGCTGGAAGGCTTCTGTGCTGGCTAGGGTTCGAGTCTCCTGGTGGGAAAGTGTTCTAAAGTTGTATAACTTCACTCTCGTGTTTAGGAGAGTTGTGCATCAAGCATAGACACAGTGTTCTCCCATATTAACAGGGACTTGATGAAAAACGTAAAAATGACCCCTCACTTGCTCTAGTGCTCTTGGGAGATGGTGGTCTTTGGTGTGTATAAATACTCCGAAATTACCATCTCTTTTAGGTGTCTGAGCGGTGGTACAGTGGGTTAAAGGCGTACCTCTTATGCCAGTTGCTGGAAGGCTTCTGTGCTGGCTAGGGTTCGAGTCTCCTGGTGGGAAAGTGTTCTAAAGTTGTATAACTTCACTCTCGTGTTTAGGAGAGTTGTGCATCAAGCTTAGACACAGTGTTCTCCCATATTAACAGGGACTTGATGAAAAACGTAAAAATGAGCCCTCAATTGCTCTAGTGCTCTTGGGAGATGGTGGTCTTTGGTGTGTATAAATACTAAAAAATTACCATCTCTTTTAAGGGTCTGAGCGGTGGTGCAGTGGGTTAAAGGCGTACCTGTTATGCCAGTTGCTGGAAGGCTTCTGTGCTGGTTAGGGTTCGAGTCTCCTGTTGGGAAAGTGTTCTAAAGGTTATAACTTCACTCTCGTGTTTAGGAGAGTTGTGCATCAAGCACAGACACAGTGTTCTCCCATATTAACAGGGACTTGATGAAAAACGTAAAAATGACCCCTCACTTGCTCTAGTGCTCTTGGGAGATGGTGGTCTTTGGTGTGTATAAATACTCCGAAATTACCATCTCTTTTAAGGGTCTGAGCTCTGGTGCAGTGGGTTAAAGGCGTACCTGTTATGCCAGTTGCTGGAAGGCTTCTGTGCTGGCTAGGGTTCGAGTCTCTTGGTGGGAAAGTGTTCTAAAGTTGTATAACTTCACTCTCGTGTTTAGGAGAGTTGTGCATCAAGCATAGACATAGTGATCTTCCATATTAACAGGGACTTGATGAAAAATGTAAAAATGACCCCTCACTTGCTCTAGTGCTCTTGGGAAATGGTGGTCTTTGGTGTGTATAAATACTCCGAAATTACCATCTATTTTTAAGGGTCTGAGCGGTGGTGCAGTGGGTTAAAGGCGTACCTGTTATGCCAGTTGCTGGAAGGCTTCTGTGCTGGCTAGGGTTCGAGTCTCCTGGTGGGAAAGTGTTCTAAAGTTGTATAACTTCACTCTCGTGTTTAGGAGAGTTGTGCATCAAGCATAGACACAGTGTTCTCCCATATTAACAGGGACTTGATGAAAAACGTAAAAATGACCCCTCACTTGCTCTAGTGCTCTTGGGAGATGGTGGTCTTTGGTGTGTATAAATACTCCGAAATTACCATCTCTTTTAATGGTCTGAGCGGTGGTGCAGTGGGTTAAAGGCGTACTTGTTATGCCAGTTGCTGGAAGGCTTCTGTGCTGGCTAGGGTTCGAGTCTCCTGGGGGGAAAGTGTTCTAAAGTTGTATAACTTCACTCTCGTGTTTAGGAGAGTTGTGCATCAAGCATAGACACAGTGTTCTCCCATATTAACAGGGACTTGATGAAAAACGTAAAAATGACCCCTCACTTGCTCTAGTGCTCTTGGGAGATGGTGGTCTTTGGTGTGTATAAATACTCTGAAATTACCATCTCTTTTATGGGTCTTAGCGGTGGTGCAGTGGGTTAAAGGCGTACCTGTTATGCCAGTTGCTGGAAGGCTTCTGTGCTGGCTAGGGTTCGAGTCTCCTGGTGGGAAAGTGTTCTAAAGTTGTATAACTTCACTCTCGTGTTTAGGAGAGTTGTGCATCAAGCATAAACACAGTGCTCTCCCATATTAACAAGGGACTTGATGAAAAACGTAAAAATGACCCCTCACTTGCTCTAGTGCTCTTGGGAGATGGTGCTCTTTGGCGTGTATAAATACTCTGAAATTACCATCTCTTTTAAGGGTCTGAGCGGTGGTGCAGTGAGTTAAAGGCATACCTGTTATGCCAGTTGCTGGAAGGCTTCTGTACTGGCTAGGGTTCAAGACTCCTGGTGGGAAAGTGTTCTTAAGTTGTATAACTTCACTCTCGTGTTTAGGAGAGTTGTGCATCAAGCTTAGACACAGTGTTCTCCCATATTAACAGGGAATTGATGAAAAACGTAAAAATGACCCCTCACTTACTCTAGTGATCTTGGGAGATGGAGGTCTTTGGTGTGTATAAATACTCTGAAATTATTGTCTCTTTTAAGGGTCTGAGCGGTGGTGCAGTGGGTTAAAGGCGTACCTGTTATGCCAGTTGCTGGAAGGCTTCTGTGCTGGCTAGGGTTCGAGTCTCCTGGTGGGAAAGTGTTCTACAGTTGTATAACTTCACTCTCGTGTTTAGGAGAGATGTGCATCAAGCATAGACACAGTGTTCTCCCATATTAACAATGACTTGATGTAAAACGTAAAAATGACCCCTCACTTGCTCTAGTGCCCTTGGGAGATGGTGGTCTTTGGCGAAATTACCATCTCTTTTAAGGGTCTGATTCGTGGTGCAGTGGGGTAAAGGCGTACCTGTTATGAAAGTTGCTGGAAGGCTTCTGTGCTGGCTAGGGTTCGAGTGTCCTGGTGGGAAAGTGTTCTAAAGTTGTATAACTTCACTCTCGTGTTTAGGAGAGTTGTGCATCAAGTATAGACACAGAGTTCTCCCATATTAACAGGGACTTGATGAAAAAGGTAAAAATGAACCCTAACTTGTTCTAGTGCTCTTGAGAGATGGTGGTCTTTGGTGTGAATAAATACTCCGAAATTACAATATCTTTTAAGGGTCTGAGCGGTAGTGCACTGGGTTAAAGGCGTACCTGTTATGCTAGTTGCTGGAAGGCTTCTGTGCTGGCTAGGGTTCGAGTCTCCTGGTGGGAAAGTGTTCTAAAGTTGTTTAACTTCAATCTCGTTTTTAGGAGAGTTGTGCATCAAGCATAGACACAGTGTTCTCCCATATTAACAGGGACTTGATGAAAAACGTAAAAATGACCCCTCACTTGCTCTAGTGCTCTTGGGAGATGGTGCTCTTTGGTGTGAATAAATACTCTGAAATTACCATCTCTTTTAATGGTCTGAGCGGTGGTGCAGTGGGTTAAAGGCGTACCTGTTATGCCAGTTGCTGGAAGGCTTCTGTGCTGGCTAGGGTTCGAGTCTCCTGGTGGGAAAGTGTTCTAAAGTTGTATAACTTCACTCTTGTGTTTAGGAGAGTTGTGCATCAAGCATAAACAGTGTTCTCCCATATTAACAAGGGACTTGATGAAAAACGTAAAAATGACCCCTCACTTGCTCTAGTGCTCTTGGGAGATGGTGCTCTTTGGTTTGTATAAATACTCAAAAATTACCATCTCTTTTAAGGGTCTGAGCGGTGGTGCAGTGGGTTAAAGGCGTACCTGTTATGCCAGTTGCTGGAAGGCTTCTGTGCTGGCTAGGGTTCGAGTCTCCTGGTGGGAAAGTGTTCTAAAGTTGTATAACTTCACTCTCGTGTTTAGGAGAGTTGTGCATCAAGCATAGACACAGTGTTCTCCCATATTAACAGGGACTTGATGAAAAACGTAAAAATGACCCCTCACTTGCTCTAGTGCTCATCGGAGATGGTGGTCTTTTGTGTGTATAAATACTCCGAAATTACCATCTCTTTTAAGGGTCTGAGCAGTGGTGCAGTGGGTTAAAGGCGTACCTGTTATGCCAGTTGCTGGAAGGCTTCTGTGCTGGCTAGGGTTCGAGTCTCCTGTTGGGAAAGTGTTCTAAAGTTGTATAACTTCACTCTCGTGTTTAGGAGAGTTGTGCATCAAGCACAGACACAGTGTTCTCCCATATTAACAGGGACTTGATGAAAAACGTAAAAATGCCCCCTCACTTGCTCTAGTGCTCTTGGGAGATGGTGGTCTTTGGTGTGTATAAATACTCCGAAATTACCATCTCTTTTAAGGGTCTGAGCTCTGGTGCAGTGGGTTAAAGGCGTACCTGTTATGCCAGTTGCTGGAAGGCTTCTGTGCTGGCTAGGGTTCGATTCTCTTGGTGGGAAAGTGTTCTAAAGTTCTATAACTTCACTCTCGTGTTTAGGAGAGTTGTGCATCAAGCATAGACACAGTGTTCTTCCATATTAACAGGGACTTGATGAAAAACGTAAAAATGACCCCTCACTTGCTCTAGTGCTCTTGGGAAATGGTGGTCTTTGGTGTGTATAAATACTCCGAAATTACCATCTATTTTTAAGGGTCTGAGCGGTGGTGCAGTGGGTTAAAGGCGTACCTGTTATGCCAGTTGCTGGAAGGCTTCTGTGCTGGCTAGGGTTCGAGTCTCCTGGTGGGAAAGTGTTCTAAAGTTGTTTAACTTCACTCTCGTGTTTAGGAGAGTTCTGCATCAAGCATAGACACAGTGTTCTCCCATGTTAACAGGGACTTGATGAAAAACGTAAAAATGACCCCTCACTTGCTCTAGTGCTCTTGGGAGATGGTGGTCTTTGGTGTGTATAAATACTCCGAAATTACCATCTTTTTTAATGGTCTGAGCGGTGGTGCAGTGGGTTAGAGGCGTACTTGTTATGTGAGTTGCTGGAAGGCTTCTGTGCTGGCTAGGGTTCGAGTCTCCTGGGGGGAAAGTGTTCTAAAGTTGTATAACTTCACTCTCGTGTTTAGGAGAGTTGTGCATCAAGCATAGACACAGTGTTCTCCCATATTAACAGGGACTTGATGAAAAACGTAAAAATGACCCCTCACTTGCTCTAGTGCTCTTGGGAGATGGTGGTCTTTGGTGTGTATAAATACTCCGAAATTACCATCTCTTTTAAGGGTCTTAGCGGTGGTGCAGTGGGTTAAAGGCGTACCTGTTATGCCAGTAGCTGGAAGGCTTCTGTGCTGGCTAGGTTTCGAGTCTCCTGGTGGGAAAGTGTTCTAAAGTTGTATAACTTCACTCTCGTGTTTACAAGAGTTGTGCATCAAGCATAGACACAGTGTTCTCCCATATTAACAGGGACTTGATTAAAAACGTAAAAATGACCCCTCACTTGGTCTAGTGTTCTTGGGAGATGGTGGTCTTTGGTGTGTATAAATACTCCGAAATGACCATCTCTTTTAGGTGTCTGAGCGGTGGTACAGTGGGTTAAAGGCGTACCTCTTATGCCAGTTGCTGGAAGGCTTCTGTGCTGGCTAGGGTTCGAGTTTCCTGGTGGGAAAGTGTTCTAAAGTTGTATAACTTCACTCTCGTGTTTAGGAGAGATATGCATCAAGCATAAATAAAGTGCTCTCCCATATTAACAAAGGACTTGATTAAAAACATAAAAATGACCCCTCACTTGCTCTAGTGCTCTTGGGAGATGGTGCTCTTTGGTGTGTATAAATACTCTGAAATTACCATCTCTTTTAAGGGTCTGAGCGGTGGTGCAGTAGGTTAAAGGCGTACCTGTTATGCCAGTTGCTGGAAGGCTTCTGTGCTGGCTAGGGTTCGAGTCTCCTGGTGGGAAAGTGTTCTAAAGTTGTATAACTTCACTCTCGTGTTTAGGAGAGTTGTGCATCAAGCATAGACACAGTGTTCTCCCATATTAACAATGACTTGATGTAAAACGTAAAAATGACCCCTCACTTGCTCTAGTGCCCTTGGGAGATGGTGGTCTTTGGCGAAATTACCATCTCTTTTAAGGGTCTGAGCCGTGGTGCAGTGGGTTAAAGGCGTACCTATTATGAAAGTTGCTGGAAGGCTTCTGTGCTGGCTAGGGTTCGAGTGTCCTGGTGGGAAAGTGTTCTAAAGTTGTATAACTTCACTCTCGTGTTTAGGAGAGTTGTGCATCAAGCATAAACAGTGTTCTCCCATATTAACAAGGGACTTGATGAAAAACGTATAAATGACCCCACACTTGCTCTAGTGCTCTTGGGAGATGGCGCTCTTTGGTGTGTATAAATACTCCGAAATTACCATCTCTTTTAAGGGTCTGAGCGGTGGTGCAGTGGGTTAAAGGCGTACCTGTTATGCCAGTTGCTGGAAGGCTTCTGTGCTGGCTAGGGTTCGCGTCTCCTGTTGGGAAAGTGTTCTAAAGTTGTATGACTTCACTCTCGTGTTTAGGAGAGTTGTGCATCAAGCACAGACACAGTGTTCTCCCATATTAACAGGGACTTGATGAAAAACGTAAAAATGACCCCTCACTTGCTCTAGTGCTCTTGGGAAATGGTGGTCTTTGGTGTGTATAAATACTCCGAAATTACCATGTCTTTTTAAGGGTCTGAGCGGTGGTGCAGTGGGTTAAAGGCGTACCTGTTATGCAAGTTGCTGGAAGGCTTCTGTGCTGGCTAGGGTTCGAGTTTCCTGCTGGGAAAGTGTTCTAAAGTTGCATAACTTCACTCTCGTGTTTAGGAGAGTTGTGCATCAAGCATAGACACAGTGTTCTCCCATATTAACAGGGACTTGATGAAAAACGTAAAAATGACCCCTCACTTGCTCTAGTGTTCTTGGGAGATGGTGGTCTTTGGTGTGTATAAATACTCCGAAATTACCATCTCTTTTAAGTGTCTGAGCGGTGGTGCAGTGGGGTAAAGGCGTACCTGTTATGCCAGTTGCTGGAAGGCTTCTGTGCTGGCTAGGGTTCGAGACTCCTGGTGGGAAAGTGTTCTTAAGTTATATAACTTCACTCTCGTGTTTAGGAGAGTTGTGCATCAAGCTTAGACACAGTGTTCTCCCATATTAACAGGGACTTGATGAAAAACGTAAAAATGACCCCTCACTTGCTCTAGTGCTCTTGGGAGATGGTGGTCTTTGGTGTGTATAAATACTCCGAAATTACCATCTCTTTTAAGGGTCTGAGCGGTGGTGCAGTGGGTTAAAGGCGTACCTGTTATGCCAGTTGCTGGAAGGCTTCTGTGCTGGCTAGGGTTCGAGTCTCCTGGTGGGAAAGTGTTCTAAAGTTGTAGTATAACTTCACTCTCGTGTTTAGGAGAGTTGTGCATCAAGCATAGACACAGTGTTCTCCCATATTAACAATGACTTGATGAAAAACGTAAAAAGGACCCCTCACTTGCTCTAGTGCCCTTGGGAGATGGTGGTCTTTGGCGAAATTACCATCTCTTTTAAGGGTCTCAGCGGTGGTGCAGTGGGTTAAAGGCGTACCTGTTATGAAAGTTGCTGAAAGGCTTCTGTGCTGGCTAGGGTTCGAGTCTCTTGGTGGGAAAGTGTTCTAAAGTTGTATAACTTCACTCTCGTGTTTAGGAGAGTTGTGCATCAAGCATAGACACAGTATTCTCCCATATTAACAGGGACTTGATGAAAAACGTAAAAATGAACCCTAACTTGCTCTAGTGCTCTTGAGAGATGGTGGTCTTTGATGTGTATAAATACTCCGAAATTACCATCTCTTTTAATGGTCTGAGCAGTGGTGTAGTGGGTTAAAGGTGTACCTGTTATGCCAGTTGCTGGAAGGCTTCTGTGCTGGCTAGGCTTCGAGTCTCCTGGGGGGAAAGTGTTCTAAAGTTGTATAACTTCACTCTCGTGTTTAGGAGAGTTGTGCATCAAGCATAGACACAGTGTTCTCCCATATTAACAGGGACTTGATGAAAAACGTAAAAATGTCCCCTCACTTGCTCTAGTGCTCTTGGGAGATGGTGGTCTTTGGTGTGTATAAATACTCCGAAATTACCATCTCTTTTAAGGGTCTTAGCGGTGGTGCAGTGGGTTAAAGGCGTACCTGTTATGCCAGTAGCTGGAAGGCTTCTGTGCTGGCTAGGGTTCGAGTCTCCTGGTGGGAAAGTGTTCTATAGTTGTATAACTTCACTCTCGTGTTTACAAGAGTTGTGCATCAAGCATAGACACAGTGTTCTCCCATATTAACAGGGACTTGATTAAAAACGTAAAAATGACCCCTCACTTGGTCTAGTGTTCTTGGGAGATGGTGGTCTTTGGTGTGTATAAATACTCCGAAATGACCATCTCTTTTAGGTGTCTGAGCGGTGGTACAGTGGGTTAAAGGCGTACCTCTTATGCCAGTTGCTGGAAGGCTTCTGTGCTGGCTAGGGTTCGAGTCTCCTGGTGGGAAAGTGTTCTAAAGTTGTATAACTTCAATCTCGTGTTTAGGAGAGTTATGCATCAAGCATAAACACAGTGCTCTACCATATTAACAAGGGACTTGATTAAAAACATAAAAATGACCCCTCACTTGCTCTAGTGCTCTTGGGAGATGGTGCTCTTTGGCGTGTATAAATACTCTGAAATTACCATCTCTTTTAAGGGTCTGAGCGGTGGTGCAGTGAGTTAAAGGCATGCCTGTTATGCCAGTTGCTGGAAGGCTTCTGTGCTGGCTAGGGTTCGAGACTCCTGGTGGGAAAGTGTTCTTAAGTTGTATAACTTCACTCTTGTGTTTAGGAGAGTTGTGCATCAAGCTTAGACACAGTGTTCCCCCATATTAACAGGGACTTGATGAAAAACGTAAAAATGACCCCTCACTTGCTCTAGTGATCTTGGGAGATGGAGGTCTTTGGTGTGTATAAATACTCTGAAATTATTGTCTCTTTTAAGGGTCTGAGCGGTGGTGCAGTAGGTTAAAGGCGTACCTGTTATGCCAGTTGCTGGAAGGCTTCTGTGCTGGCTAGGGTTCGAGTCTCCTGGTGGGAAAGTGTTCTAAAGTTGTATAACTTCACTCTCGTGTTTAGGAGAGTTGTGCATCAAGCATAGACACAGTGTTCTCCCATATTAACAATGACTTGATGTAAAACGTAAAAATGACCCCTCACTTGCTCTAGTGCCCTTGGGAGATGGTGGTCTTTGGCGAAATTACCATCTCTTTTAAGGGTCTGAGCCGTGGTGCAGTGGGTTAAAGGCGTACCTATTATGAAAGTTGCTGGAAGGCTTCTGTGCTGGCTAGGGTTCGAGTCTCTTGGTGGGAAAGTGTTCTAAAGTTGTATAACTTCACTCTCGTGTTTAGGAGAGTTGTGCATCAAGCATAGACACAGTATTCTCCCATATTAACAGGGACTTGATGAAAAACGTAAAAATGAACCCTAACTTGCTCTAGTGCTCTTGAGAGATGGTGGTCTTTGATGTGTATAAATACTCCGAAATTACCATCTCTTTTAATGGTCTGAGCAGTGGTGTAGTGGGTTAAAGGTGTACCTGTTATGCCAGTTGCTGGAAGGCTTCTGTGCTGGCTAGGCTTCGAGTCTCCTGGGGGGAAAGTGTTCTAAAGTTGTATAACTTCACTCTCGTGTTTAGGAGAGTTGTGCATCAAGCATAGACACAGTGTTCTCCTATATTAACAGGGACTTGATGAAAAACGTATAAATGACCCCTCACTTGCTCTAGTGCTCTTGGGAGATGGTGCTCTTTGGTGTGTATAAATACTCCGAAATTACCATCTCTTTTAAGGGTCTTAGCGGTGGTGCAGTGGGTTAAAGGCGTACCTGTTATGCCAGTAGCTGGAAGGCTTCTGTGCTGGCTAGGTTTCGAGTCTCCTGGTGGGAAAGTGTTCTAAAGTTGTATAACTTCACTCTCGTGTTTACAAGAGTTGTGCATCAAGCATAGACACAGTGTTCTCCCATATTAACAGGGACTTGATTAAAAACGTAAAAATGACCCCTCACTTGGTCTAGTGTTCTTGGGAGATGGTGGTCTTTGGTGTGTATAAATACTCCGAAATGACCATCTCTTTTAGGTGTCTGAGCGGTGGTACAGTGGGTTAAAGGCGTACCTCTTATGCCAGTTGCTGGAAGGCTTCTGTGCTGGCTAGGGTTCGAGTCTCCTGGTGGGAAAGTGTTCTAAAGTTGTATAACTTCACTCTCGTGTTTAGGAGAGATATGCATCAAGCATAAATAAAGTGCTCTCCCATATTAACAAAGGACTTGATTAAAAACATAAAAATGACCCCTCACTTGCTCTAGTGCTCTTGGGAGATGGTGCTCTTTGGTGTGTATAAATACTCTGAAATTACCATCTCTTTTAAGGGTCTGAGCGGTGGTGCAGTAGGTTAAAGGCGTACCTGTTATGCCAGTTGCTGGAAGGCTTCTGTGCTGGCTAGGGTTCGAGTCTCCTGGTGGGAAAGTGTTCTAAAGTTGTATAACTTCACTCTCGTGTTTAGGAGAGTTGTGCATCAAGCATAGACACAGTGTTCTCCCGTATTAACAATGACTTGATGTAAAACGTAAAAATGACCCCTCACTTGCTCTAGTGCCCTTGGGAGATGGTGGTCTTTGGCGAAATTACCATCTCTTTTAAGGGTCTGAGCCGTGGTGCAGTGGGTTAAAGGCGTACCTATTATGAAAGTTGCTGGAAGGCTTCTGTGCTGGCTAGGGTTCGAGTGTCCTGGTGGGAAAGTGTTCTAAAGTTGTATAACTTCACTCTCGTGTTTAGGAGAGTTGTGCATCAAGCATAAACAGTGTTCTCCCATATTAACAAGGGACTTGATGAAAAACGTATAAATGACCCCACACTTGCTCTAGTGCTCTTGGGAGATGGCGCTCTTTGGTGTGTATAAATACTCCGAAATTACCATCTCTTTTAAGGGTCTGAGCGGTGGTGCAGTGGGTTAAAGGCGTACCTGTTATGCCAGTTGCTGGAAGGCTTCTGTGCTGGCTAGGGTTCGCGTCTCCTGTTGGGAAAGTGTTCTAAAGTTGTATGACTTCACTCTCGTGTTTAGGAGAGTTGTGCATCAAGCACAGACACAGTGTTCTCCCATATTAACAGGGACTTGATGAAAAACGTAAAAATGACCCCTCACTTGCTCTAGTGCTCTTGGGAAATGGTGGTCTTTGGTGTGTATAAATACTCCGAAATTACCATGTCTTTTTAAGGGTCTGAGCGGTGGTGCAGTGGGTTAAAGGCGTACCTGTTATGCAAGTTGCTGGAAGGCTTCTGTGCTGGCTAGGGTTCGAGTTTCCTGCTGGGAAAGTGTTCTAAAGTTGCATAACTTCACTCTCGTGTTTAGGAGAGTTGTGCATCAAGCATAGACACAGTGTTCTCCCATATTAACAGGGACTTGATGAAAAACGTAAAAATGACCCCTCACTTGCTCTAGTGTTCTTGGGAGATGGTGGTCTTTGGTGTGTATAAATACTCCGAAATTACCATCTCTTTTAAGTGTCTGAGCGGTGGTGCAGTGGGGTAAAGGCGTACCTGTTATGCCAGTTGCTGGAAGGCTTCTGTGCTGGCTAGGGTTCGAGACTCCTGGTGGGAAAGTGTTCTTAAGTTATATAACTTCACTCTCGTGTTTAGGAGAGTTGTGCATCAAGCTTAGACACAGTGTTCTCCCATATTAACAGGGACTTGATGAAAAACGTAAAAATGACCCCTCACTTGCTCTAGTGCTCTTGGGAGATGGTGGTCTTTGGTGTGTATAAATACTCCGAAATTATTGTCTCTTTTAAGGGTCTGAGCGGTGGTGCAGTGGGTTAAAGGCGTACCTGTTATGCCAGTTGCTGGAAGGCTTCTGTGCTGGCTAGGGTTCGAGTCTCCTGGTGGGAAAGTGTTCTAAAGTTGTAGTATAACTTCACTCTCGTGTTTAGGAGAGTTGTGCATCAAGCATAGACACAGTGTTCTCCCATATTAACAATGACTTGATGAAAAACGTAAAAAGGACCCCTCACTTGCTCTAGTGCCCTTGGGAGATGGTGGTCTTTGGCGAAATTACCATCTCTTTTAAGGGTCTCAGCGGTGGTGCAGTGGGTTAAAGGCGTACCTGTTATGAAAGTTGCTGAAAGGCTTCTGTGCTGGCTAGGGTTCGAGTCTCTTGGTGGGAAAGTGTTCTAAAGTTGTATAACTTCACTCTCGTGTTTAGGAGAGTTGTGCATCAAGCATAGACACAGTATTCTCCCATATTAACAGGGACTTGATGAAAAACGTAAAAATGAACCCTAACTTGCTCTAGTGCTCTTGAGAGATGGTGGTCTTTGATGTGTATAAATACTCCGAAATTACCATCTCTTTTAATGGTCTGAGCAGTGGTGTAGTGGGTTAAAGGTGTACCTGTTATGCCAGTTGCTGGAAGGCTTCTGTGCTGGCTAGGCTTCGAGTCTCCTGGGGGGAAAGTGTTCTAAAGTTGTATAACTTCACTCTCGTGTTTAGGAGAGTTGTGCATCAAGCATAGACACAGTGTTCTCCCATATTAACAGGGACTTGATGAAAAACGTAAAAATGTCCCCTCACTTGCTCTAGTGCTCTTGGGAGATGGTGGTCTTTGGTGTGTATAAATACTCCGAAATTACCATCTCTTTTAAGGGTCTTAGCGGTGGTGCAGTGGGTTAAAGGCGTACCTGTTATGCCAGTAGCTGGAAGGCTTCTGTGCTGCCTAGGGTTCGAGTCTCCTGGTGGGAAAGTGTTCTATAGTTGTATAACTTCACTCTCGTGTTTACAAGAGTTGTGCATCAAGCATAGACACAGTGTTCTCCCATATTAACAGGGACTTGATTAAAAACGTAAAAATGACCCCTCACTTGGTCTAGTGTTCTTGGGAGATGGTGGTCTTTGGTGTGTATAAATACTCCGAAATGACCATCTCTTTTAGGTGTCTGAGCGGTGGTACAGTGGGTTAAAGGCGTACCTCTTATGCCAGTTGCTGGAAGGCTTCTGTGCTGGCTAGGGTTCGAGTCTCCTGGTGGGAAAGTGTTCTAAAGTTGTATAACTTCAATCTCGTGTTTAGGAGAGTTATGCATCAAGCATAAACACAGTGCTCTACCATATTAACAAGGGACTTGATTAAAAACATAAAAATGACCCCTCACTTGCTCTAGTGCTCTTGGGAGATGGTGCTCTTTGGCGTGTATAAATACTCTGAAATTACCATCTCTTTTAAGGGTCTGAGCGGTGGTGCAGTGAGTTAAAGGCATGCCTGTTATGCCAGTTGCTGGAAGGCTTCTGTGCTGGCTAGGGTTCGAGACTCCTGGTGGGAAAGTGTTCTTAAGTTGTATAACTTCACTCTTGTGTTTAGGAGAGTTGTGCATCAAGCTTAGACACAGTGTTCCCCCATATTAACAGGGACTTGATGAAAAACGTAAAAATGACCCCTCAC
This sequence comes from Procambarus clarkii, assembly GCF_040958095.1. Lineage (NCBI taxonomy): Eukaryota > Metazoa > Arthropoda > Malacostraca > Decapoda > Cambaridae > Procambarus > Procambarus clarkii. Next base: position 1,220,879 of record NW_027189147.1, on the reverse strand, counting down.
TTGCTCTAGTGATCTTGGGAGATGGAGGTCTTTGGTGTGTATAAATACTCTGAAATTATTGTCTCTTTTAAGGGTCTGAGCGGTGGTGCAGTAGGTTAAAGGCGTACCTGTTATGCCAGTTGCTGGAAGGCTTCTGTGCTGGCTAGGGTTCGAGTCTCCTGGTGGGAAAGTGTTCTAAAGTTGTATAACTTCACTCTCGTGTTTAGGAGAGTTGTGCATCAAGCATAGACACAGTGTTCTCCCATATTAACAATGACTTGATGTAAAACGTAAAAATGACCCCTCACTTGCTCTAGTGCCCTTGGGAGATGGTGGTCTTTGGCGAAATTACCATCTCTTTTAAGGGTCTGAGCCGTGGTGCAGTGGGTTAAAGGCGTACCTATTATGAAAGTTGCTGGAAGGCTTCTGTGCTGGCTAGGGTTCGAGTCTCTTGGTGGGAAAGTGTTCTAAAGTTGTATAACTTCACTCTCGTGTTTAGGAGAGTTGTGCATCAAGCATAGACACAGTATTCTCCCATATTAACAGGGACTTGATGAAAAACGTAAAAATGAACCCTAACTTGCTCTAGTGCTCTTGAGAGATGGTGGTCTTTGATGTGTATAAATACTCCGAAATTACCATCTCTTTTAATGGTCTGAGCAGTGGTGTAGTGGGTTAAAGGTGTACCTGTTATGCCAGTTGCTGGAAGGCTTCTGTGCTGGCTAGGCTTCGAGTCTCCTGGGGGGAAAGTGTTCTAAAGTTGTATAACTTCACTCTCGTGTTTAGGAGAGTTGTGCATCAAGCATAGACACAGTGTTCTCCTATATTAACAGGGACTTGATGAAAAACGTATAAATGACCCCTCACTTGCTCTAGTGCTCTTGGGAGATGGTGCTCTTTGGTGTGTATAAATACTCCGAAATTACCATCTCTTTTAAGGGTCTGAGCGGTGGTGCAGTGGGTTAAAGGCGTACCTGTTATGCCAGTTGCTGGAAGGCTTCTGTGCTGGCTAGGGTTCGCGTGTCCTGTTGGGAAAGTGTTCTAAAGTTGTATAACTTCACTCTCGTGTTTAGGAGAGTTGTGCATCAAGCATAGACACAGTGTTCTTCCATATTAACAGGGACTTGATGAAAAACGTAAAAATGACCCCTCACTTGCTCTAGTGCTCTTGGGAAATGGTGGTCTTTGGTGTGTATAAATACTCCGAAATTACCATCTCTTTTTAAGGGTCTGAGCGGTGGTGCAGTGGGTTAAAGGCGTACCTGTTATGCAAGTTGCTGGAAGGCTTCTGTGCTGGCTAGGGTTCGAGTCTCCTGGTGGGAAAGTGTTCTAAAGTTGTATAACTTCACTCTCCTGTTTAGGAGAGTTGTGCATCAAGCATAGACACAGTGTTCTCCCATATTAACAGGGACGTGATGAAAAACGTAAAAATGACCCCTCACTTGCTCTAGTGCTCTTGGGAGATGGTGGTCTTTGGTGTGTATAAATACTCCGAAATTACCATCTCTTTTTAAGGGTCTGAGCGGTGGTGCAGTGGGTTAAAGGCGTACCTGTTATGCAAGTTGCTGGAAGGCTTCTGTGCTGGCTAGGGTTCGAGTCTCCTGGTGGGAAAGTGTTCTAAAGTTGTATAACTTCACTCTCGTGTTTAGGAGAGTTGTGCATCAAGCATAGACACAGTGTTCTCCCATATTAACAGGGACTTCATGAAAAACGTAAAAATGACCCCTCACTTGCTCTAGTGCTCTTGGGAGATGGTGGTCTTTGGTGTGTATAAATACTCCGAAATTACCATCTCTTTTAATGGTCTGAGCGGTGGTGCAGTGGGTTAAAGGCGTACCTGTTATGCCAGTTGCTAGAAGGCTTCTGTGCTAGCTAGGGTTCGAGTCTCCTGGGGGGAAAGTGTTCTAAAGTTGTATAACTTCACTCTCGTTTTTAGGAGAGTTGTGCATCAAGCATAGACACAGTGTTCTCCCATATTAACAGGGACTTGATGAAAAACGTAAAAATGACCCGTCACTTGCTCTAGTGCTCTTGGGAGATGGTGGTCTTTGGTGTATATAAATACTCCGAAATTACCATCTTTTTTAAGGGTCTTAGCGGTGGTGCAGTGGGTTAAAGGCGTACCTGTTATGCCAGTTGCTGGAAGGCTTCTGTGCTGGCTAGCGTTCGAGTCTCCTGGTGGGAAAGTGTTCTAAAGTTGTATAACTTCACTCTCGTGTTTAGGAGAGTTGTGCATCAAGCATAGACACAGTGTTCTCCCATATTAACAGGGACTTCATGAAAAACGTAAAAATGACCCCTCACTTGCTCTAGTGCTCTTGGGAGATGGTGGTCTTTGGTGTGTATAAATACTCCGAAATTACCATCTCTTTTAATGGTCTGTGCGGTGGTGCAGTGGGTTAAAGGCGTACCTGTTATGCCAGTTGCTAGAAGGCTTCTGTGCTGGCTAGCGTTCGAGTCTCCTGGTGGGAAAGTGTTCTAAAGTTGTATAACTTCACTCTCGTGTTTAGGAGAGTTGTGCATCAAGCATAGACACAGTGTTCTCCCATATTAACAGGGACTTCATGAAAAACGTAAAAATGACCCCTCACTTGCTCTAGTGCTCTTGGGAGATGGTGGTCTTTGGTGTGTATAAATACTCCGAAATTACCATCTCTTTTAAGGGTCTGAGCAGTGGTGCAGTGGGTTAAAGGCGTACCTGTTATGCCAGTTGCTAGAAGGCTTCTGTGCTGGTTAGGGTTCGAGTCTCCTGTTGGGAAAGTGTTCTAAAGTTGTATAACTTCACTCTCGTGTTTAGGAGAGTTGTGCATCAAGCACAGACACAGTGTTCTCCAACATTAACAGGGACTTGATGAAAAACGTAAAAATGCCCCCTCACTTGCTCTAGTGCTCTTGGGAGATGGTGGTCTTTGGTGTGTATAAATACTCCGAAATTACCATCTCTTTTAAGGGTCTGAGCAGTGGTGCAGTGGGTTAAAGGCGTACCTGTTATGCCAGTTGATGGAAGGCTTCTGTGCTGGCTAGAGTTCGAGTCTCCTGGTGGGAAAGTGTTCTAAAGTTGTAGTATAACTTCACTCTCGTGTTTAGGAGAGTTGTGCATCAAGCATAGACACAGTGTTCTCCCATATTAACAATGATTTGATGAAAAACGTAAAAAGGACCCCTCACTTGCTCTAGTGTCCCTGGGAGATGGTGGTCTTTGGCGAAATTACCATCTCTTTTAAGGGTCTGAGCGGTGGTGTAGTGGGTTAAAGGCGTACCTGTTATGAAAGTTGCTGGAAGGCTTCTGTGCTGGCTAGGGTTCGAGTCTCCTGGTGGGAAAGTGTTCTAAAGTTGTATAACTTCACTCTCGTGTTTAGGAGAGTTGTACATCAAGCATAGACACAGTGTTCTCCCATATTAACAGGGACTTGATGAAAAACGTAAAAATGAACCCTAACTTGCTCTAGTGCTCTTGAGAGATGGTGGTCTTTGGTGTGTATAAATACTCCGAAATTACAATCTCTTTTAAAGGTCTGAGCGGTGGTGCAGTGGGTTAAAAGCGTACCTGTTATGCTAGTTGCTGGAAGGCTTCTGTGCTGGCTAGGGTTCGAGTCTCCTGGTGGGAAAGTGTTCTAAAGTTGTATAACTTCACTCTCGTGTTTAGGAGAGTTGTGCATCAAGCATAGACACAGTGTTCTCCCATATTAACAGGGACTTGATGAAAAACGTATAAATGACCCCTCACTTGCTCTAGTGCTCTTGGGAGATGGTGCTCTTTGGTGTGTATAAATTCTCCGAAATTGCCCTCTCTTTTAAGGGTCTGAGCGGTGGTGCAGTGGGTTAAAGGCATACCTGTTATGCCAGTTGCTGGAAGGCTTCTGTGCTGGCTAGGGTTCGCGTGTCCCGTTGGGAAAGTGTTCTAAAGTTGTATAACTTCACTCTCGTGTTTAGGAGACTTGTGCATCAAGTACAGACACAGTGTTTTCCCATATTAACAGGGACTTGATGAAAAAGGTAAAAATGACCCCTCACTTGCTCTAGTGCTCTTGGGAGATGGTGGTCTTTAGTGTGTATAAATACTCCGAAATTACCATCTCTTTTAAGGATCTGAGCTGTGGTGCAGTGGATTAAAGGCATACCTGTTATGCCAGTTGCTGGAAGGCTTCTTTGCTGGCTAGGGTTCAAGTTTCCTGGTGGGAAAGTGTTCTAAAATTGTATAACTTCACTCTCGTGTTTAGGAGTGTTGTGCATCAAGCATAGACACAGTGTTCTTCCATATTAACAGGGACTTGATGAAAAACGTAAAAATGACCCCTCACTTGCTCTAGTGCTCTTGCGAAATGGTGGTCTTTGGTGTGTATAAATACTCCGAAATTACCATCACTTTTAATGGTCTGAGCAGTGGTGCAGTGGGTTAAAGGCGTACCTGTTATGCAAGTTGCTGGAAGGCTTCTGTGCTGGCTAGGGTTCGAGTCTCCTGGTGGGAAAGTGTTCTAAAGTTGTATAACTTCACTCTCGTGTTTAGGAGAGTTGTGCATCAAGCATAGACACAGTGTTCTCCCATATTAACAGGGACTTCATGAAAAACGTAAAAATGACCCCTCACTTGCTCTAGTGCTCTTGGGAGATGGTGGTCTTTGGTATGTATAAATACTCCAAAATTACCATCTCTTTTAATGGTCTGAGCGGTGGTGCAGTGGGTAAAAGGCGTACCTGTTATGCCAGTTGCTGGAAGGCTTCTGTGCTAGCTAGGGTTCGAGTCTCCTGAGGGGAAAGTGTTCTAAAGTTGTATAACTTCACTCTCGTTTTTAGGAGAGTTGTGCATCAAGCATAGACACAGTGTTCTCCCATATTAACAGGGACTTGATTAAAAACGTAAAAATGACCCCTCATTTGCTCTAGTGTTCTTGGGAGGTGGTGGTTTTTGGTGTGTATAAATACTCCGAAATTACCATCTCTTTTAAGTGTCTCAGCAGTGGTGCAGTGGGTTAAAGGCGTACCTGTTATGCCAGTTGCTGGAAGGCTTCTGTGCTGGCTAGGGTTCGAGTCTCCTGGTGGGAAAGTGTTCTAAAGTTGTATAACTTCACTCTCGTGTTTAGGAGAGTTGTGCATCAAGCATAGACACAGTGTTCTCCCATATTAACAGGGACTTGATGAAAAACGTAAAAATGACCCCTCACTTGCTCTAGTGCTCATCGGAGATGGTGGTCTTTTGTGTGTATAAATACTCCGAAATTACCATCTCTTTTAAGAGTCTGAGCAGTGGTGCAGTGGGTTAAAGGCGTACCTGTTATGCCAGTTGCTAGAAGGCTTCTGTGCTGGTTAGGGTTCGAGTCTCCTGTTGGGAAAGTGTTCTAAAGTTGTATAACTTCACTCTCATGTTTAGGAGAGTTGTGCATCAAGCACAGACACAGTGTTCTCCCATATTAACAGGGACTTGATGAAAAACGTAAAAATGCCCCCTCACTTGCTCTAGTGATCTTTGGAGATGGTGGTCTATGGTGTGTATAAATACTCCAAAATTACCATCTCTTTTAAGTGTCTGAGCTCTGGTGCAGTGGGTTAAAGGCGTACCTGTTATGCCAGTTGCTGGAAGGCTTCTGTGCTGGCTAGGGTTCGAGTCTCTTGGTGGGAAAGTGTTCTAAAGTTCTATAACTTCACTCTCGTGTTTAGGAGAGTTATGCATCAAGCATAAACACAGTGCTCTCCCATATTAACAAGGGACTTGATAAAAAACATAAAAATGACCCCTCACTTGCTCTAGTGCTCTTGGGAGATGGTGCTCTTTGGAGTGTATAAATACTCTGAAATTACCATCTCTTTTAAGGGTCTGAGCGGTGGTGCAGTGAGTTAAAGGCATGCCTGTTATGCCAGTTGCTGGAAGGCTTCTGTGCTGGCTAGGGTTCGAGACTCCTGGTGGGAAAGTGTTCTTAAGTTGTATAACTTCACTCTCGTGTTTAGGAGAGTTGTGCATCAAGCTTAGACACAGTGTTCTCCCATATTAACAGGGACTTGATGAAAAACGTAAAAATGACCCCTCACTTGCTCTAGTGATCTTGGGAGATGGAGGTCTTTGGTGTGTATAAATACTCTGAAATTATTGTCTCTTTTAAGGGTCTGAGCGGTGGTGCAGTAGGTTAAAGGCGTACCTGTTTTGCCAGTTGCTGGAAGGCTTCTGTGCTGGCTAGGGTTCGAGTCTCCTGGGGGGAAAGTGTTCTAAAGTTGTATGACTTCACTCTCGTGTTTAGGAGAGTTGTGCATCAAGCATAGACACAGTGTTCTCCCATATTAACAATGACTTGATGTAAAACGTAAAAATGATCCCTCACTTGCTCTAGTGCCCTTGGGAGAATGTGGTCTTTGGCGAAATTACCATCTCTTTTAAGGGTCTGAGCCGTGGTGCAGTGGGTTAAAGGCGTACCTGTTATGAAAGTTGCTGGAAGGCTTCTGTGCTGGCTAGGGTTCGAGTGTCCTGGTGGGAAAGTGTTCTAAAGTTGTATAACTTCACTCTCGTGTTTAGGAGAGTTGTGCATCAAGCATAAACACAGTGTTCTCCCATATTACCAAGGGACTTGATGAAAAACGTATAAATGACCCCACACTTGCTCTAGTGCTCTTGGGAGATGGCGCTCTTTGGTGTGTATAAATACTCCGAAATTACCATCTCTTTTAAGGGTCTGAGCGGTGGTGCAGTGGGTTAAAGGCGTACCTGTTATGCCAGTTGCTGGAAGGCTTCTGTGCTGGCTAGGGTTCGCGTCTCCTGTTGGGAAAGTGTTCTAAAGTTGTATGACTTCACTCTCGTGTTTAGGAGAGTTGTGCATCAAGCACAGACACAGTGCTCTCCCATATTAACAGGGACTTGATGAAAAACGTAAAAATGACCCCTCACTTGCTCTAGTGCTCTTGGGAAATGGTGGTCTTTGGTGTGTATAAATACTCCGAAATTACCATCTCTTTTTAAGGGTCTGAGCGGTGGTGCAGTGGGTTAAAGGCGTACCTGTTATGCAAGTTGCTGGAAGGCTTCTGTGCTGGCTATGGTTCGAGTCTCCTGGTGGGAAAGTGTTCTAAAGTTGTATAACTTCACTCTCGTGTTTAGGAGAGTTGTGCATCAAGCATAGACACAGTGTTCTCCCATATTAACAGGGACTTGATTAAAAACGTAAAAATGACCCCTCACTTGGTCTAGTGTTCTTGGGAGATGGTGGTCTTTGGTGTGTATAAGTACTCCGAAATTACCATCTCTTTTAAGTGTCTGAGCGGTGGTGCAGTGGGTTAAAGGCGTACCTGTTATGCCAGTTGCTGGAAGGCTTCTGTGCTGGCTAGGGTTTGAGTCTCCTGGTTGGAAAGTGTTCTAAAGTTGTATAACTTCACTCTCGTGTTTAGGAGAGTTGTGCATCAAGCATAAACATAAACACAGTGTTCTCGCATATTAACAAGGGACTTAATGAAAAACGTAAAAATGACCCCTCACTTGCTCTAGTGCTCTTGGGAGATGGTGCTCTTTGGTGTGTATAAATACTCTGAAATTAAAATCACTTTTAAGGGTCTGAGAGGTGGTGCAGTGAGTTAAAGGCGTACCTGTTATGCCAGTTGCTGGAAGGCTTCTGTGCTGGCTAGGGTTCGAGACTCCTGGTGGGAAAGTGTTCTTAAGTTGTATAACTTCACTCTCGTGTTTAGTAGAGTTGTGCATCAAGCTTAGACACAGTGTTCTCCCATATTAACAGGGACTTGATGAAAAACGTAAAAATGACCCCTCACTTGCTCTAGTGCTCTTGGGAGATGGTGGTCTTTGGTATGTATAAATACTCCGAAATTATTATCTCTTTTAAGGGTCTGAGCGGTGGTGCAGTGGGTTAAAGGCGTACCTGTTATGCCAGTTGCTGGAAGGCTTCTGTGCTGGCTAGGGTTCGAGTCTCCTGGTGGGAAAGTGTTCTAAAGTTGTAGTATAACTTCACTCTCGTGTTTAGGAGAGTTGTGCATCAAGCATAGACACAGTGTTCTCCCATATTAACAATGACTTGATGAAAAACGTAAAAAGAACCCCCCACTTGCTCTAGTGCCCTTGGGAGATGGTGGTCTTTGGCGAAATTACCATCTCTTTTAAGGGTCTCAGCGGTGGTGCAGTGGGTTAAAGGCGTACCTGTTATGAAAGTTGCTGAAAGGCTTCTGTGCTGGCTAGGGTTCGAGTCTCCTGGTGGGAAAGTGTTCTAAAGTTGTAGTATAACTTCACTCTCGTGTTTAGGAGAGTTGTGCATCAAGCATAGACACAGTATTCTCCCATATTAACAGGGACTTGATGAAAAACGTAAAAATAAACCCTAACTTGCTCTAGTGCTCTTGAGAGATGGTGGTCTTTGATGTGTATAAATACTCCAAAATTACCATCTCTTTTAATGGTCTGAGCGGTGGTGCAGTGGGTTAAAGGCGTACCTGTTATGCCAGTTGCTGGAAGGCTTCTGTGCTGGCTAGGCTTCGAGTCTCCTGGGGGGAAAGTGTTCTAAAGTTGTATAACTTCACTCTCGTGTTTAGGAGAGTTGTGCATCAAGCATAGACACAGTGTTCTCCTATATTAACAGGTACTTGATGAAAAACGTATAAATGACCCCTCACTTGATCTAGTGCTCTTGGGAGATGGTGCTCTTTGGTGTGTAGAAATACTCCGAAATTACCATCTCTTTTAAGGGTCTGAGCGGTGGTGCAGTGGGTTAAAGGCGTACCTGTTATGCCAGTTGCTGGAAGGCTTCTGTGCTGGCTAGGGTTCGCGTGTCCTGTTGGGAAAGTGTTCTAAGGTTGTATAACTTCACTCTCGTGTTTAGGAGAGTTGTGCATCAAGTACAGACACAGTGTTCTCCCATATTAACAGGGACTTGATGAAAAACGTAAAAATGACCCCTCACTTGCTCTAGTGCTCTTGGGAGATGGTGGTCTTTAGTGTGTATAAATACTCCGAAATTACCCTCTCTTTTAAGGGTCTGAGCAGTGGTGCAGTGGTTTAAAGGCATACCTGTTATGCCAGTTGCTGCAAGGCTTCTGTGCTGGCTAGGGTTCGCGTGTCCTGTTGGGAAAGTGTCCTAAAGTTGTATAACTTCACTCTCGTGTTTAGGAGAGTTGTGCATCAAGTACAGACACAGTGTTCTCCCATATTAACAGGGACTTGATGAAAAACGTAAAAATGACCCCTCACTTGCTCTAGTGCTCTTGGGAGATGGTGGTCTTTAGTGTGTATAAATACTCCGAAATTACCCTCTCTTTTAAGGGTCTGAGCGGTGGTGCAGTGGGTTAAAGGCGTACCTGTTATGCCAGTTGCTGGAAGGCTTCTGTGCTGGCTAGGGTTCGCGTGTCCTGTTGGGAAAGTGTTCTAAGGTTGTATAACTTCACTCTCGTGTTCAGGAGAGTTGTGCATCAAGTACAGACACAGTGTTCTCCCATAATAACAGGGACTTCATTAAAAACGTAAAAATGACCCCTCACTTGCTCTAGTGTTTTTGGGAGATGGTGGTCTTTGGTGTGTATAAATACTCCAAAATTACCATCTCTTTTAAGTGTCCGAGCGGTGGTGCAGTGGGTTAAAGGCGTACCTGTTATGCCAGTTGCTGGAAGGCTTCTGTGCTGGCTAGCGTTCGCGTGTCCTGTTGGGAAAGTGTTCTAAAGTTGTATAACTTCACTCTCGTGTTTAGGAGAGTTGTGCATCAAGCATAGACACAGTGTTCTCCCATATTAACAGGGATTTGATGAAAAACGTAAAAATGACCCCTCACTTGCTCTAGTGCTCTTGGGAGATGGTGGTCTTTGGTGTGTATAAATACTCCGAAATTACCATCTCTTTTAAGGGTCTTAGCGGTGGTGCAGTGGGTTAAAGGCATACCTGTTATGCCAGTTGCTGGAAGGCTTCTGTGCTGGCTAGGGTTCGAGTCTCCTGGTGGGAAAGTGTTCTGAAGTTGTATAACTTCACTCTCGTGTTTACGAGAGTTGTGCATCAAGCATAGACACAGTGTTCTCCCATATTAACAGGGACTTGATTAAAAACGTAAAAATGACCCCTCACTTGGTCTAGTGTTCTTGGGAGATGGTGGTCTTTGGTGTGTATAAGTTCTCCGAAGTTACCATCTCTTTTAAGTGTCTGAGCGGTGGTGCAGTGGGTTAAAGGCGTACCTGTTATGCCAGTTGCTGGAAGGCTTCTGTGCTGGCTAGGGTTTGAGTCTCCTGGTGGGAAAATGTTCTAAATTTGTATAACTTCTCTCTCGTGTTTAGGAGAGTTGTGCATCAAGCATAAACACAGTGCTCTCCCATATTAACAAGGGACTTGATGAAAAACGTAAAAATGACCCCTCACTTGCTCTATTGCTCTTGGGAGATGGTGCTCTTTGGCGTGTATAAATACTCTGAAATTACCATCTCTTTTAAGGGTCTGAGCGGTGGTGCCGTGGGTTAAAGGCGTACCTATTATGCCAGTTGCTGGAAGGCTTCTGTGCTGGCTAGGGTTCGAGTCTCCTGGTGGGAAAGTGTTCTAAAGTTGCATATCTTCACTCTCGTGTTTAGGAGAGTTGTGCATCAAGCATAGACACAGTGTTCTCCCATATTAACAATGACTTGATGAAAAACGTAAAAAGGACCCCTCACTTGCTCTAGTGCCCTTGGGAGATGGTGGTCTTTGGCGAAATTACCATCTCTTTTAAGGGTCTGAGCGGTGGTGCAGTGGGTTAAAGGCGTACCTGTTATGAAAGTTGCTGAAAGGCTTCTGTGCTGGCTAGGGTTCGAGTCTCCTGGTGGGAAAGTGTTCTAAAGTTGTATAACTTCACTCTCGTGTTTACGAGAGTTGTGCATCAAGCATAGACACAGTGTTCTCCCATATTAATAGGGACTTGATTAAAAACGTAAAAATGACCCCTCACTTGGTCTAGTGTTCTTGGGAGATGGTGGTCTTTGGTGTGTATAAGTACTCCGAAATTACCATCTCTTTTAAGTGTCTGAGCGGTGGTGCAGTGGGATAAAGGCGTACCTGTTATGCCAGTTGCTGGAAGGCTTTTGTGCTGGCTAGGGTTTGAGTCTCCTGGTGGGAAAGTGTTCTAAAGTTGTATAACTTCACTCTCGTGTTTAGGAGAGTTGTGCATCAAGCATAAACACAGTGTTCTCGCATATTAACAAGGGACTTGATGAAAAACGTAAAAATGACCCCTCACTTGCTCTATTGCTCTTGGGAGATGGTGCTCTTTGGTGTGTATAAATACTCTGAAATTAAAATCACTTTTAAGGGTCTGAGCGGTGGTACAGTGAGTTAAAGGCGTACCTGTTATGCCAGTTGCTGGAAGGCTTCTGTGCTGGCTAGGGTTCGAGACTCCTGGTGGGAAAGTGTTCTTAAGTTGTATAACTTCACTCTCGTGTTTAGGAGAGTTGTGCATCAAGCTTAGACACAGTGTTCTCCCATATTAACAGGGACTTGATGAAAAACGTAAAAATGACCCCTCACTTGCTATAGTGCTCTTGGGAGATGGTGGTCTTTGGTGTGTATAAATACTCCGAAATTATTGTCTCTTTTAAGGGTCTGAGCGGTGGTGCAGTGGGTTAAAGGCGTACCTGTTATGCCAGTTGCTGGAAGGCTTCTGTGCTGGCTAGGGTTCGAGTCTCCTGGTGGGAAAGTGTTCTAAAGTTGTAGTATAACTTCACTCTCGTGTTTAGGAGAGTTGTGCATCAAGCATAGACACAGTGTTCTCCCATATTAACAATGACTTGATAAAAAACGTAAAAAGAACCCCTCACTTGCTCTAGTGCCCTTGGGAGATGGTGGTCTTTGGCGAAATTACCATCTCTTTTAAGGGTCTCAGCGGTGGTGCAGTGGGTTAAAGGCGTACCTGTTATGAAAGTTGCTGAAAGGCTTCTGTGCTGGCTAGGGTTCGAGTCTCCTGGTGGGAAAGTGTTCTAAAGTTGTATAACTTCACTCTCGTGTTTAGGAGAGTTGTGCATCAAGCATAGACACAGTATTCTCCCATATTAACAGGGACTTGATGAAAAACGTAAAAATGAACCCTAACTTGCTCTAGTGCTCTTGAGAGATGGTGGTCTTTGATGTGTATAAATACTCCGAAATTACCATCTCTTTTAATGGTCTGAGCGGTGGTGCAGTGGGTTAAAGGCGTACCTGTTATGCCAGTTGCTGGAAGGCTTCTGTGCTGGCTAGGCTTCGAGTCTCCTGGGGGGAAAGTGTTCTAAAGTTGTATAACTTCACTCTCATGTTTAGGAGAGTTGTGCATCAAGCATAGACACAGCCCAGCAAACAATTTTAGGTTGCCACAACATATCTGGAAAGTATTTGAAAGTATTGGAAACGTTTGTTTTATCGTATCAGATACGATATTGTGTGTGGACTTAAATAGGTTTCCAAAACTTATAACCAAGACATATGTATCTAACACTAATTTGAGATGTTGTGGCAACTTACACTCCTAACATGAGTCATTCATAATCCATTCATACACCAATATGAATCTCTTGTGAAAGGTTTGAGCCTTATCTGAACCCTTTTCACATCTTTGTGTTTAAAGTTAAATTTCTTGAAATTAAATTATTTTATATTATATTATATTATTTTTATTATATTTTATTTTATAATTTATTATTATTTTTCTTATATTTTTTTATATTATATTAGTGTTTTCAATTTAAATATTAAAACCAATTTAAGGGTAAAAAAATCAAATAATTTATATTTCTTTTATTATTTACTAACAAATCAGCAAAAATACAAAAACATATGACCTATATAATTATATATATAATATATATATAAATAATTTATATAATATATATATATATATATATATATATATATATATATATATATATATATATATATATATATATATATATATATATATTAGTGTAATACATAAGAATGTAGTGTAATAGTATATATATTATATATTATATATATATATATATTTATATATAAATAATATATTTATATATAAATAATATATTTATATATAAATAATATATTTATATATAAATAATATATTTATATATAAATAATATATATATATATAAATAATATATATATATAAATAATATATATATAAATAATATATATATATAAATAATATATATATGATAACCATCTTTGTAACCTATATGTAACTCCCTCTTTGTAACAAAGTTCAAATAAAGCAAATATATGTGTACATACAAAAGAATGGGGGTGGTAGAAGATAATATTAGTGTTTAGTGAGTGACCACAAGGTCTCCTCTGAATACTTTTTATTTTCTTCTCCGAGGCTATGGGTCCCCACATTGGCACCAGAGGTCTTCCTCACAAACTTTTTATATAATATATATATATATATAAATAATATATATATAAAGGTAAAACTAGCTAGTTATACGTAGATATATGATAACTAACCAACCCTACCAAACCTAACCTAATATATATATATAAACATATATAGATATATATAAATATATATATATATATATATAAATATATATATATAAATATATATATAAATATATATATATATATAAATATATATATATATATAAATATATATATATATATATAAATATATATATATATGTCGTACCTAGTAGCCAGAACTCACTTCTCAGCCTACTATTCAAGGCCCGATTTGCCTAATAAGCCAAGTTTTCCTGAATTAATATATTTACTATAATTTTTTTCTTATGAAATGATAAAGCAACCCTTTTCTCTATGTATGAGGTCAATTTTTTTTTATTGGAGTTAAAATTAACGTAGATATATGACCGAACCTAACCAACCCTACCTAACCTAACCTAACCTATATTTATAGGTAAGGTTAGGTTAGGTAGCCAAAAAAAGCTAGGTTAGGTTAGGTTAGGTAGGTTAGGTAGACGAAAAAACATTAATTCATGAAAACTTGGCTTATTAGGCAAATCGGGCCTTGAATAGTAGGCTGAGAAGTGCGTTCTGGCTATTAGGTACGACATATATATATATATATATATAAATATATATATATATGTCGTACCTAATAGCCAGAACGCACTTCTCAGCCTACTATGCAAGGCCCGATTTGCCTAATAAGCCAAGTTTTCATGAATTAATATATTTTCTCTAATTTTTTGCTAATGAAATGATAAAGCTACCCATTTCATTATGTATGAGGTCAATTTTTTTTTATTTGAGTTAAAATTAACGTAGATATATGACCGAACCTAACCAACCCTACCTAACCTAACCTAACCTATCTTTATAGGTTAGGTTAGGTTAGGTAGCAGAAAAAGGTAGGTTAGGTTAGGTTAGGTAGGTTAGGTAGTCGGAAACCAATTAATTCATGAAAACTTGGCCTATTAGGCAAATCGGTCCTTGCATAGTAGGCATAGAAGTGAGTTCTGGCTACTAGGTACGACATATATATATATAAATATATATATATATATATATATATAAATATATATATATATATATATATAATTATTAAATATGACCGAAAAAGTAAGATTAATAATTCTAACACGAATTTTCTCAATCTTTCGTACATTATGCTTCACTGTTGGAGGTAAATCAAAAATCACTTCTCCAAAATTCATTTTTATTTTTAGTCTGACGCGACACGGGCGCGTTTCGTAAAACTTATTACAATTTCAAAGACTTCACAAATACACAACTGATTAGAACTTGCGTTTCCCTGATTTTATATCTACATTTGAGTGAGGTGGGAAGGGTGATGTGGCATTACATTTGAGTGAGGTGGGAAGGATGATGTGGCATTAACACAAGACAGAACACTAGAGGATATTAATAGGGTATTAAAAGTATCAACACAAGACAGAACAGAAACAATGGGTATTGAATAGAAGTGTTTGTAGAAAGCCTATTGGTCCATATTTCTTGATGCTTCTATATTGGAGCGGAGTCTTGAGGTGGGTAGAATATAGTTGTGCAATAATTGGCTGTTGATTGCTGGTGTTGACTTCTTGATGTGTAGTGCCTCGCAAACGTCAAGCCGCCTGCTATCGCTGTATCTATCGATGATTTCTGTGTTGTTTACTAGGATTTCTCTGGCGATGGTTTGGTTATGGGAAGAGATTATATGTTCCTTAATGGAGCCCTGTTGTTTATGCATCGTTAAACGCCTAGAAAGAGATGTTGTTGTCTTGCCTATATACTGGGTTTTTTGGAGCTTACAGTCCCCAAGTGGGCATTTGAAGGCATAGACGACGTTAGTCTCTTTTAAAGCGTTCTGTTTCGTGTCTGGAGAGTTTCTCATGAGTAGGCTGGCCGTTTTTCTGGTTTTATAGTAAATCGTCAGTTGTATCCTCTGATTTTTGTCTGTAGGGATAACGTTTCTATTAACAATATCTTTCAGGACCCTTTCCTCTGTTTTATGAGCTGTGGAAAAGAAGTTCCTGTAAAATAGTCTAATAGGGGGTATAGGTGTTGTGTTAGTTGTCTCTTCGGAGGTTGCATGGCTTTTCACTTTCCTTCTTATGATGTCTTCGATGAAACCATTGGAGAAGCCGTTATTGACTAGAACCTGCCTTACCCTACAGAGTTCTTCGTCGACTTGCTTCCATTCTGAGCTGTGGCTGAGAGCACGGTCGACGTATGCGTTAACAACACTCCTCTTGTACCTGTCAGGGCAGTCGCTGTTGGCATTTAGGCACATTCCTATGTTTGTTTCCTTTGTGTAGACTGCAGTGTGGAAACCTCCGCCCTTTTCCATGACTGTTACATCTAGAAAAGGCAGCTTCCCATCCTTTTCCGTCTCGTAAGTGAAACGCAGCACGGAACTCTGCTCAAATGCCTCCTTCAGCTCCTGCAGATGTCTGACATCAGGTACCTGTGTAAAAATGTCATCAACATACCTGCAGTATATGGCCGGTTTCAAGTTCATGTCGACTAAGACTTTTTGCTCGATGGTACCCATGTAGAAGTTTGCAAACAGGACACCTAGGGGAGAACCCATGGCGACCCCATCTACTTGCTTATACATGTGCCCATCCGGGCTCAAGAAGGGTGCCTCTTTAGTACAAGCTTGGAGTAGTTTCCTCAGAATACTTTCTGGCATGTCAAGAGGAGTACAGGCTGGATCACGATACACTCTGTCGGCTATCATTCCGATTGTCTCGTCCACAGGTACGTTGGTAATCGCTGTTTACCAACGTACCTGTGGACGAGACAATCGGAATGATAGCCGACAGAGTGTATCGTGATCCAGCCTGTACTCCTCTTGACATGCCAGAAAGTATTCTGAGGAAACTACTCCAAGCTTGTACTAAAGAGGCACCCTTCTTGAGCCCGGATGGGCACATGTATAAGCAAGTAGATGGGGTCGCCATGGGTTCTCCCCTAGGTGTCCTGTTTGCAAACTTCTACATGGGTACCATCGAGCAAAAAGTCTTAGTCGACATGAACTTGAAACCGGCCATATACTGCAGGTATGTTGACGACATTTTTACACAGGTACCTGATGTCAGACATCTGCAGGAGCTGAAGGAGGCATTTGAGCAGAGTTCCGTGCTGCGTTTCACTTACGAGACGGAAAAGGATGGGAAGCTGCCTTTTCTAGATGTAACAGTCATGGAAAAGGGCGGAGGTTTCCACACTGCAGTCTACACAAAGGAAACAAACATAGGAATGTGCCTAAATGCCAACAGCGACTACCCTGACAGGTACAAGAGGAGTGTTGTTAACGCATACGTCGACCGTGCTCTCAGCCACAGCTCAGAATGGAAGCAAGTCGACGAAGAACTCTGTAGGGTAAGGCAGGTTCTAGTCAATAACGGCTTCTCCAATGGTTTCATCGAAGACATCATAAGAAGGAAAGTGAAAAGCCATGCAACCTCCGAAGAGACAACTAACACAACACCTATACCCCCTATTAGACTATTTTACAGGAACTTCTTTTCCACAGCTCATAAAACAGAGGAAAGGGTCCTGAAAGATATTGTTAATAGAAACGTTATCCCTACAGACAAAAATCAGAGGATACAACTGACGATTTACTATAAAACCAGAAAAACGGCCAGCCTACTCATGAGAAACTCTCCAGACACGAAACAGAACGCTTTAAAAGAGACTAACGTCGTCTATGCCTTCAAATGCCCACTTGGGGACTGTAAGCTCCAAAAAACCCAGTATATAGGCAAGACAACAACATCTCTTTCTAGGCGTTTAACGATGCATAAACAACAGGGCTCCATTAAGGAACATATAATCTCTTCCCATAACCAAACCATCGCCAGAGAAATCCT